>NC_000085.6:34402346-34497346 GCF_000001635.26 Mus musculus
ACCACATCAGGATCTTTCATCTTTCCAAAGACCTTGTGTTCATACCGGGAACACCTGGCATTTTTACTGTACTCCTTTAAATGACTAGTTTAATCAGATCTCCATAGTCCTTTTGCCATGAAAGATGAAATATGCATAGGCGCTGGAAAGTGGACATATATATTTAGGAGAAGTTACTTAACTGTAGCCCTGAATCATGAACTCTATGCCCAGGACGATTCTAAGAATGAATATACAATAGGCCTCCTTCTTTACAATGGCTGGTTCTGCTGCTACTCTGTTTCTGACATGAAATATAAACAGAGAGAGGAGTGCTGTGTTCTCAAATATACACCTACACCAGCCTTCAGTTCCTAACCACAGCAAATTCAAATTTCCCTGTGACTTGGGAATTCTGTCTACAACTTGAGATGGAAAAGGACCCCAATCAGTGAGAAACAAGTACACTACTAAGGCTTTAGGAAATAGTTTAGACACATTTGAAATGATTGGCCACCAGAAGGAATTAGATCATCTTAACAAATATACCAAGAGCTTAATTTCACTTCTTCTTTAAATGTTGACTTCATTTACTTTCCTCATCATTTTCAAGTGCAAGTTTTTATTTTAGTCATTTGAATGGAGAAATTGTCTGTATGTCTTCCACTGTGATGGGAAGTGGTGACATTTCTCCATAACTTCATAGCCACAACCAAGTCTAGCATTTATTTAATAAAAGCACACTGCAAGCTAACAGTGCCTGGCACAAAGGACATAAAAATGAGAAATATCAGTCCATAATCTCATGAACTGATAGACCTTATAATCCTCACATGAGGTGGATATATTATCCTCGACTTCCAGGTAAGGGGATAAAGTCTCAACAAGGTTAAAAAAATATATACAGCTAAGAAACAGCAGGACATGAATTCGAAGACAGGTCCATAAGAGACTGGGGTATTTCTTTATTGAATATCACATACCTTTCTTTGGCCTCAGATCCTTTTGTAAAATGTATGTTGACCTTTTACCCATCTTCTATCAGAGATTAATACTCATTAAAATTGAAAAGGTTCATGGACTTTCAATAAATCTACAAGCCTCCCTTTTCCCAATTCTACAATCTAAATCCCTACAATTTTGAAGATGACTGGCTTGCTTCTCAGCCTTGGTTATAGTATGCTTGGCTCACCTGACACTGATGCACATTGGCAATAATTTTTAACATTTGCAAGAGAATTTTATAATCATACAATTGCTGTAGGAGCCCAGAGGGAGCCCATAAAACAGTAGCCAAGAGGTCAGTAAGAGAAATTGAAAGATCAAATTTGAAAGGCATATCAGGGAGTGGTTTGGATTTGGAAGAGCCAAATCAAATGAGGAGTGGAAAAGTAAGAAAGAATAAAGCTTTCCATAATCAAGGAAAAGGTTACTTTTCAGGTAGACTGTGATATGTGTATGAGAACTGTAAAATCTAAAAGGTTCTATGAAAGATTTCTAACTTGTTCAAAACATTTTTACATATTTCTGTTGTAGTATTTAATGCTTTGCATTATAGTTGTATTAATTTTATCAACTTATTTTCAAATCCATGGCATGAGGATTATGGTAGAATGCCTTAGGTACTGTTTTGTTGCTGTGAAGAAACACTATGAGAAAAAGCAACTTAAAGAAGAAAGAGTTTATATCCCAGTTCACAGTTGAAGGGTTGAGTTCCTCATGACAGAGAAGTGAGGGTGCAAAAGCAGCTGGTCACATCTGATCCACAATCAGGAAGCTGAGAGCGATGAATAATGCTGCTGCTCACTTCCCTTTGCCCCTTTGTACAATTTGATATCCCAAATAGGGAATGGTGCCACCCATAACGGATAAGTTCTCCCACCTTAACTTATGTATTCAAGATAACTTCCCACAGGCTCACCCAGAGTCTCATCTCCCAGGTCATTCTAATTCCTGTCAAGGTGATAATTAACACTAACCATCACAAAGAGCAAGAAATGAAGACATATTGGTTGAACAAATGAACTTCTTCCTTTCGCTATGAACTCTATGGGTTAAGCTTGAGTCTTTTTCACCTCCATGTATCTATCTCTGATCCAATGCCTCTGGGTTCTCAATAAATATTCAAAATAATGAATCAACCTGACTCCTATTTATTCTTCAAGACTCCATTTGTTATTTGGTTTTTGTATGTTTATTTCCTCATGCCCTATGGAGTCTTACTAGCAAGATAAATATAGCACATAGACACAATCTAGAGAACCTTTTCCCTTGTACAAGTGATACCATGGGGAAATGTATGGTTACTATAGTTGTGTACTAGAGCCATCTCATTTTGGATTCTGAGAACCAATCATCAAGTATTCAGGAATTTTGTAAGCTGGTTATTAAACCTGATACTATAGAAACTTAAATAAATAATATTTTTAAACCTACCATTTTCCAGGGCTAGAGAGATCGTTCATCAGTTAAGAGCAGTTGCTGTGTATGCAGAAGTCAAATCGAATCAGACAGAAGTTGGTTAACCCCATAACAATAGTACCACCATTACATAAATAACTATGTTTTCCTTGGAAGGCTGGTCTTGTAGATCCTAGGATTCAAAGCTGAGAAACACCACTGATATCTTTTCCCCTAAAAGATTGCACAGAACCTTCTGAAATGTGAAATATAGCTGTCAGAAAGGAAGTTTCCTGTGTAGTTCCAGCTAGTGCACATTTCACATGAGTTTTTATTCATACGACATCTTTCCTCTCACCCCACGACTTCAGACATCTTCAAAGTAGGTATCATGTTTCATTTATCTCTTTATTGTGAGAGCTTAGGAAAAAAGTTGACTAGTTTATTATTAACTTAGGAGGCATACATTTTAGAAGTAATTATACTAATAATTACCATATAAATATCATAGTGCCAAAAAGTATGTGTAATGAGCTTTTGCTATATGATGGAACAGTATAAAAGACTTCACGTGCTTGTTTAGTATGCATAACAACCTGTAAGCAAAAGCATTTTTTTCCTCAATTTTGTAGTTGGGGAAACTGAAGATTTGATTCTGTAAGTAGACTGTGTATATTTAGTCATCAGCAAAGCTAGGATTTGAAACCAAGAACTCTTACATCATACCCTGGGCCCCAAAGAATAAAAATGGTGCTTCCACTCCAGTTCCCATCTGTACTATCGCTTTCTCAATGGTATTCCTTTAAGAGAACTCCCTATTTTCACTTCAGTGCATTTAGCCTCACTTGTAAAATAGGGGTTTGATAACTTGCCCATGGCTCTGCAGGTGTATATTAAAATGCGTGTGCAAATGCACGATTAAACCAGTTCACCTTTCTTGGAACACTTTTAGAAACACTGTCCTATCCTATAGCTTGCATGGTGGCCCTTATGTAAACATCTATTAGATTGTCCCATGTCAAAGAAGACAGGTGGGCCTCCATTCTCTAGGCTCTTGGTCTTGTGAATAATGAGTTACTTGCCTGATACATGTCCTAAATGAACGTGATTCTGCTTTGCCAGAGTGCAACAGTCAGGTCACCATTTTTTCCTCTGTTACCAGGACCCCATATATTATTCTTTTATAACTGAGACAAGATAGAATGATGTGTTCTTTTGTTTAATCCTGATTGTACCAAACATAGATGGTAGGGAAAAAAAAGATATGCTGCTCAGCTTCACTCTCGAATATGTCTCCAAATCAATGCGCATGAGCAGTGTCCTTGGTTTAGAGTCCCCTACCCCTAAGCACTGAGAAGATTGGTCTCTGTTACTTTAGAAAGCAGAATTTAGTCTTGTCTGGAGTTCCTCGTCAAATATTTCCACATAGAATCTTAGTCTCAAAGAAACACCCAAAGCCCAAGTTTTCAAAGATTAAACTGAGGTCTAATGAGAACACTAAATAAACTTGAAGAAATAAAAATTCTTTAATAAATGACTGCAAACCCATCTAGACTAGTCTTGTTCCTATTTTACCATTACAGTTAATCCAGTTATCTTTTATTACATGGAAACCCAATTAATTTGATTAAGCCCTACTCCCTTATCCAAACAAAGGGCACAGTCTGGAATAGGATGTCTTTTAAAAGGGTCGGAGGTGTTCAGTCATGCATCCCATTTTTCTGTTTGAAGAAGGCATTCTCTTTGCCAGGAAACACATTTCTGGTTTATCCAAATTATTTAGGATTAAAAGATTAGGCAATGGATTTGAATTCAAACGTGGGTTTGATGAAGAAAATGCTGAGATTGAAACATCTCCTCACCAAACGTAGATGGTAGGGAAAAAAAAAAAGATATGGCAAGTGCTGCTCAGCTTCACACTCAAATATGTCTCCAAACTAATGCACATGAGAGTGTCCTCGGTTTAGAGTCCCCCACCCCTAAGCACTGAGAAGACTACAGAAGCTCCAAGGAATTGTAGCCCACAGCCTCTTCCCTCCAGAGTATCAGAAGCGAGACTTGATTCGGGCAGCTAACATATCATATTGCCTTTCTTTTCCTGTCTATTGTTCTTTCTGTGGACGACTTAGCAATAAAAATGATGTCCTATTTGCCCCTGCTAGCCAATTCCTACAACAGTGGCTGGCACCGACTCAATGTTCCATGAAAATGTACAAAAATAAACTAGGTTTAAGTGTCCCATTACCAACTTTAGACTGTGATTGTCACTTGAATATCCTATCTAACAACAACCCAAAACCAAAGAGGAAGAAATTAGTAAAATGATCTTGTTTAATGGAAAAAAAAAAACACTGAAACACAGATGATATATTTAACTAGTCACAAAGAGTGTATATAGAAAAGAATAAAGAATAAACTTCCAAACTTGATTTAAAATTGGACTGTTATGATGCATTACAACTTACTAGACTGAGGAAGCCTTACTTTTTAAAAATTAACCTTTAACTGTGAAAATTATTTGTCAGGAACATGTGAGCTTTTTTTTGCAGTCTCTTCCATCTTTTGAACAAGTTGCTGCCATTTCCTGACCCCAAACTGCCTTTGCACTCTACCATATACCAGCCACAAACAGGATCTGAATTCACCACAGATGTTGGAACTGAACATAATTCAAGAAAAATCATGCCTCTGGCTAAAGTTAAGTAATACCATGACATGTTTGTGGTTTTTCACAAAACAGAACATTCATTAATGACATAATGAGACTATGCAGAAAACTAACAAACTAAGTGAATCTAACTTATCTAGTTTCTCCTTACGGACTCACCTTTCTGTTCCTTTCTGATCATGTGCCTAACTCGTTTCAACAAACACTTAATAGGGGACTTCCATTCCCAGCACTGTAGTGAAATATATACACTAAAAAAACTTTTCTCTGTAAAACACCAGATATTACAAAGGAAAAAAAGAAATAAACATCCACAAAATGGCACAGCTAAGCTTAAAATAAAGTGGGACAAATGATCCCAGGAAAGCTAGACACATACATGCAAATAAGAAATCTAAACACACACACACACACACACACACACACACACACACACACACACTATACCCTTGCCCAAGAGCTCATGTAAAATGAACCATAGCCTTAAATTTAAAATGCAAGACCATAAAAATCCTTCAAAGATAACAAAGGAGAAAATCTGGATGGCTTGGGGATAGTGATAACATTTTAGATACAAGACCAGAGATGTGATCAATGAAAGTAGTACCTGATAAGCCAGAATCTCTAATATTAGAAACTGTTCTCCAAAACTGTGCGTCAAACTCTTAAGAGGTTGCAAAGACAAGGTGTAGACCAGAAGAAATATTACAATAAGCATGTCTGATCCAGAGCTGCTTTCACAAAACGTACAAAGAATCACTGAAGCTCAACAAGAAGGAGAAAAAAACAACTCTGAAAATCAAGAGAGATGGAAATCAGTGCCTATCCAAGAAGACAGAGAGTTGATGAGCATGTGAAAAGATGCTCTGCACCTCATCTCAGGAGCCAGTGCGGATCCCACTGAGCACTGACTGAGACTCCATGCTCTCTAATTAGAATGGCTGTGATTACACTAATAGACAGAACCTGGGGAGCAGGCAAAACCACAGGCTCTCTTTGCAAAGTTTAGCAGCTTGATACAAAACTAAATATTCTCTTAACATAAGATAGAGCAATTTTACTCCTTGTTATCTACTCAAATGAGTTGAAAACTCAGAAAAACAACTCTAATAATAAAGTCCAAGTCAAACTTTAGAGCAGCTTTGTTTATAGAAGAAACAACCTAGTATGGTCATCTTTTGCACATATGGGTTGGACAATAGCTATCATCATTCACCAATCAGTAAAATCACTGACCCTCCTAATTTACTTTTAAACTACTATTAAATATCTAACATTATAAGTAATTTTAATACAACTTCTTAGCCATGATCCCACATAGAAAATAAATGACCATAAACAGTTTTGGTTAGCCCAACAACATTTATCCCAATAAGAGGCTACTTAACAAGGCCTTTGTAAAAGAGGATTATAATTCAAGAAAACATAAAAAAACCCCTTCAAAATAGTCTTCTATCATTCTTAGTAAATATGCTAGCTTTACATAAACTAGTCTTTTATGAATTGCTTACCTACTTTACATTCCTAACCTTATTTCCATCTACCAATAACATAAAAACAAAATGATCTTCTGAAAGCTCAAATACCATTCTGTTTGCCATTCCACTTACTATCTCAGATCCCCACTTTATTCTAGCTCCTACAGTATTTTTGAATAACTAGGAATTTAGGTTAAACTCCAACCTCTCAAAGTTCTATTGTCAGTCCTTTTACTAATGGTCTTATAGATGATTCATCCTACATTTGTTGACACAAGTCAAATGCATTAAGCTAAATCTGGGTGAATGAGATCTGACTTTACAGCAATGTAGTTAATATCTAAATCTTCTGAGCATCTGATTTCAATCTACTTCTGTTGGTGGGGGGTAGAGTCCAGGGGAGCTCTGGCAGAAGGAAAACTGGTCTTTCGAATTTGCAAGTCAATGTGAAATTTTGCCTCCGGACTTGGTAAAAAAGATTATACATGTTCAGTCTAATGTTTTCTCTGCCATCTGACTCTGGATTAACAACTGCTAACTGTGCTCAGCAAACCACAGAGATTAAGGAAATAGTTTTTGGAACTTTACCAAAAAGAGTTGATATTACCCTGTCTTCTTATCCCAAAAGAACTAATATTAAAGTAATGCATAATTCTGATTTTATAGACAATATACCATAGCATTTAAGATGAAGGGATGAATGCATTCTATGAGTCATCCATTATTGGCAACAAACTTCAAAGAATAAAATATCTATAGTCATATTCATCCTGGACACCATGAACCCCAAGCACATCTTAGAGTCTGTGCTAACACGATTCTATGCTATTCCTTTGTCTCTCTTAGCATTGTACATTTCTCCCCAAAGTAGTCTATCCAACAACTTCCCCTCCCCACTCTTCCCTATATAGATATTTCCTGAATGACCAGTGTCCCTTCAGTCAGTTTCTACTCTCAGGTTATTTCAGCCTTTCCTAAATAAACTATGCCATTTTTTTAAATCATTCTGCCTCAATTCTGATGAGCCAAACTTCTTTTGCTTTAAGTCAATTCGTCAGTTCTGTCAATTCTGCCTCCCTCACTTCAGAGACAGTGGCAAAGTTTTGCAGGGTGACACTCTCTCACTGAAGTGAATAGGAGTCTCACTGGAAGATCTCCTTAGGAATGTTTCCAGAGTGAGCTTTTGACCTGTAGAAAGAACAACATGCTGAAGAACACTGTCCATCAGGCATAACATGCCCCTTTTTTATCTCAGTGAGAACAGTGACTAATAAGAGACTTGCATAAGATCAGGTTTTGTGACAATCCTTCATAGAAAGAGGTGCTATGGAGAGTCATTAAATGCTCACCTGAGAGTCTTGCCACTCAAGTCCCTTTTATACCCCACTCCCAGCTGTACAAGACTCTGTTCTAAATACATGTGGTTTTGAGTGATGCTGAATTCTAAGGAGGGAGAAGGCTAACAGAATGGGGGACTCCATCTGTGTAGCTTTAGAAAGATCATCACACATGCTGGTGTAGGACTTTTCTGTGATGTAGCTACTTTAAGGTGACCAAGTGCCTATAAATAGTCCCTTCTCCTGCACCTATAAACAAGTCCAACTGGGCACACCCATACATAGTGCCTTATTTTGTAGAAGGAAACTTTCTTTACAACTCAGTAGTCACAAAAATGAACTAAAATATTGGGCATTGACACTGAGAATGAGAATAACAAAAGTCAGTACATTCTTGGGCTATGCACCAAGGTTACTTAAGACAGAACTGCTGTTTGTCTATTTGGCTTTCTAAAATGAAGCATATGCTTTGAAAATGTTGTATTTCGCTACCAGAATAGCATATAGTAGGATTTAAGTCACAATGGAAAGTAGAAACAAAACTGTAATACATCCAAAACAATTCTTGAAAAACAAAGGTTAAAGCAAAAATAATCATTTTACATAGCATTAAATAAGACCTTCAACAAAAATTCAAATAAGCCTATAAATTATAAAACATGTGAATTAAATTTGCCTAGAAAGTGAAAGATGAGGCCAAGCTGGGGTGTCTATAGTCTAAGAATTGTGCATAGCCTGGAGTAGAAGCAAAGGAAAGTGAGACATCAGACATGTGGTGACTCGACCTTTACTATAGGGAGTTATGTCTGAGGGCAGAAGTCATAGCAGGGCATTACAGGACACTAGCCTGGTGAATAGTGAGTGAGTTAACTTACAAGGAACAGACTCATAGAAACCACAGAGAAGAGATTAACTGGCTCCTTTAGGGCCAGGAGTAATTTCACAACACGGCAGTGTTATCAGGAAGGACAAAAGTTTCAAGCAAATCTCATCTACAGGCCAAGATTCACTCACTCTTCATCCGGAGACCCAGAAGATAATCATTTCCAAGAAGTGCTTGGCTCAGTGAGTCAATCCACACATCAAGTCACCAGCCATTGCTAATGGGACATCTTTTATCTTCAAAACGATTAACAACGGACTAGTTAAGTCTTCAGCTGCTTGTCTAGTGGATTTTGACAGTTCACTTCTACTTCCTACCTTACACTTGAGACTGAACCTCTTCTGTGAATCTCTCTGAAAACCTTTTCCCCTTGCGCTGTGACTATATTTGCCTTTGGCTTAAGAAATGCATTCTCGCCTGCCTCATTGCTCTCATTAATATCTGAAGACTTCAGCCCTTTCAGACGACAGAACCCACGCTCATTTTATTTTATATTCCACAGCACACTGTGGGTTGGGAATTTGATTTAATATGACCAAGCCAAACAAAACTTTGAATTAGTACCACAAAAAAAGTTTTATTGAATGAGCATCTGAAAGATCATTGTAAAGTGATAGTTTACTTGGGCCCTTAGTGAAAAAAAAATAGGTTATACTCTCAGTGTTTTCTCAGTTTCCCAAGACAAACAAACAAAAAAGAAAAGATTTTAAAATGTCTCTGATCATATCCTACTTGAAGACTGAAGACTTAAGTTAGTGAATTTCAAATAGTATAAACTAAGTCCAATGGAAGATATTTCTGTGACAATGGGATATGGATCTCAAAACTTTTCAGTGCAGGTGTGACACTGGGTGGGAAACCAGAAGACTTTCTGTAAATGATTCCAAAAAATATTGTGAAAATATACTTCTAAGAAAATATTCTTCTAGTTTTTCTGGTATTTCCTATTGCCCAAGAAAGATCTCTTTCTCTCTCTCTCTCTCTCTCTCTCTCTCTCTCTCTCTCTCTCTCTCTCTCTCCCTCCCTCCTTCCTTCCCTCTCTCCCTTCCTCCCTTCCTCTCTCTATGTGACCTTTAAGACCTTCAAATTCCATTTATTACCCAATTATGCCTAAGGCTGGATTGATTTTTATGGCTCAATCCTAGATCCTTAAACTCCTCCTCCTTTCCCTCCTGATCTTCCTTCTTCTCTTCCTCCTCATGTTTCTCATCTCTCCTTCCTCCTCCTCTCCATCTTCCTGCTCTCTCTCTCCTTATCCTCTGTGGGGCATTGGTCTATGCACAGACAGGCTGGTTTCCAGTTGAGCTGAGGTCTGAACCCCGGAATGGGGTTCATAATTCACCTACATGACATGGTAGGCTTTCCCTCATGCTCCCGGAACTCTGGCTTCTGCCTAAGTTACCACCCCCACAGCCCCCACAAGAGAAACATGGCTAGAAGTCACATAGACAATGTCCCAAGCTTCTGACCTCCAGGCTAAACTCCTCCCCAGTTACCTAGCTACAGTAAGATAAGACAGAATACTTTAAAAGTGTCTGTTTGGCCTCTCCCCTCTCTCTCACTACTCTCCTCTTACTGGTCTCTCTCTTTGTCTTCTCTTCTCTCTCTCCTCTCTTTTTGTCCTCTCCTCTCCCCCTCTTACTCTCTTTCTCTCTAGCCTTCTCTCTCTCTCTCTCTCTCTCTCTCTCTCTCTCTCTCTCTCTCTCTCTCTCTCTCTCCCTCTCTCCCTCCCTCCCCCCTCTCTCCCTTCTCTCTTTCTCTTTACTTTTCTACAATAAAGCTCTAAAACCATAGAATGTCTCTGCTCATCAAGAAGGCCCACTGCGCTTGGAGGATGGGATAGGCTTTTTCCTAATGAGTCGTTTCTAATCTCCCAATGGAAGGCCTTCCTGTGCTCCAGTAAAGATCCCTTGTGCTCACTCTCGCCCGTGTTGGGAACCCCTCTTCCCCTCATCCCTCTCTCCTATAACCCCTGGGGCTTTAGGAAAGTAGCTCTGGGGCTCCCAGGTAGGGCTGTCCTTTGTCCACCCCCCAAAGAGTGGGTCAAAGTCTTGAATGCCCACCCGAACTGAGTGGAATGTGTATGGCAGCCCTCCCAGGCCTGACTCACCAGAGCATAGTAAAACTCTGGCGGGGTGTGGGTCTTATCCTCCCTCTCTTCCCCAAGGCCCCATTTTTAGCTCCCAACAATCCTCTCTTTTCCCTTGATTTTAGACTAAAAACTAATATTCCATAACCTCAGAGGTGTCTGCAGGGGAAGAAAACAAGAATGCCTTCCCATGTCTGGTACTGTTCTCTGCGTTCACATATACATCTCACAGATCCCAACACCACCTGCAATGGCAGCATTAATGCTAACAATGAGACATCATTTGCTGATATCTTTAGGGTATACTCCACTTTCTTTCCACACTATTCTCTCCAAATGAAACACTGAGAAGTTAAAAACACTGCTGTTTTTAATCTTCCCAAAAGCCAAGGTTTTGTTTTACCACGATACAGTGCTGATTAGTTTCACTGTAGAGACAAGGAATGTTTTGATTTACTTTTTTTTCTATTTTTATTTTGTCCATTTTACATAATCTAGAGTTATGCAGGAAGAGAAACCTCAGCTGAGAAAATGCCTCCATCCTGATTGTCTATAAGTCTGTAGGGCATGTTCTTAATTAACGGTTGATATGGAAAGGTCCAGACCATGGGCTCAGGGGTGTCATCCCTGGGCAGATGATACTGAGTTGTATACGAGTGCAGCCCGTGTGAGCCACAAGGGGCATTGCCAGTAGGCAACACTAGCCACGTAGCCTCTGCTTCTTCCAGGTTCCTGGTTTGAGATCCTGTCCTGACTTCCTCAGGTAATGAAGTGGGACCTGAGATTTCTGGGGTGAAATAAACTTTTCTTCCCAAGTTGCTTTTGATCATGGTGCTTTTTCGCAGCAATGGGAACCCTAACTAAGACATAGGTATAAATTCAGGATGTACTCAAATGACACATTTAATAAATAGGAGGAACAGGGTTCAAACTCAACTGTGTCCACTCTCGAATTGACATGCTATGCCTTGCCCTATGCCTAGATTGTGCAAATAACAAGTTTTCATATTAGAATATACTAATATCATCTTTTTCCTGTCAGGTTTTAGAAGTAGGACTAACTTTGAAATGTTATGTTACAGAGGAAGAAACCATGAAGAGAATGTTTTGGGTGGGAACCCTCATCAGCATAAAAGCCTGACACAGACATTTTGAGAACCGATCAATGGTCAGTAGAAGAGTCTTGCAGGTTCAGATAGACAGATGATGGAAATATGGTTTGTGCTGCAATTTGACATTGTTCAATTTCTTCTGGATTCCTTTAAAAAAAAACTTCTCCACTTTTATGTGAATGAGCATTTTGCTTCATGTATGAGTACAAGCCCCATTTCATGGATGTTTGGTGCCCATAGGGTCCAGAGGAGAGATCATAGTCCCTGTAACTGGAAGTACCTATGGTTGTGAGCTGCTATGTGTGGGGGTGGGACTGGAATCTGAGGGAGTCCTCTGTAGGAGCAGCAAGTACTCATAACTGCTGAGCCATGTTCCCAAGCCTTCCTTCTAGATTCTTCTTGCAAGAAAACAGAAGATATTGATGTTTTGTTTCCCATTACCATTTGAGCTTCCCACTCACTTTGGTTTAGTCTGTGGCCCAACTAAAAGCATAAGAGGACAAGAGGACACTTGCATGGTAGAAGTGGAGTTTTTGTTGTTGTTTTGTTTTTGGTTTTGTTTGTTTGTTTCTTTGTTTTTAATTGGGTATTTATTTAATTTACATTTCCAATGCTATCCCAAAACTCCCACACACACTCACTCACCCACTCCCCCACCCACCCACTCCCACTTCGTGGCCCTGGCATTCCCCTGTACTGAGGCATATAAAGTTTGCACAAGCAATGGGCCTCTCTTTCCACTGATGGCCAACTAGGCCATCTTCTGATTCATATGCAGTTAGAGACACGAGCTCCGAGGGGTACTGGTTAGTTCATATTGTTGTTCCACCTATAGGATTGCAGATCCCTTTCGCTCCTTGGGTACTTTCTCTAGCTCCTCCATTGGGGGCCCTGTGATCCATCCAATAGTTGACTGTGAACATCCACTTCTGTGTTTGCTAGGCCCCAGCATAGTCTCACAAGACACAGCTATATCAGGGTCCGTTCAGCAAAATTTTGCTAGTGTATGCAATGGTGTCAGCATTTGGAAGCTGATTATGGGATGGATCCCCGGATGTGGCAGTCTCTAGATGGTCCATCCTTTCGTCAGAGCTCCAAACTTTGTCTCTGTAACTCCTTCCATGGGTGTTTTGTTCCCACTTCTAAGAAGGGGCAAAGTGTTCACATTTTGGTCTTCGTTCTTGAGTTTCAAGCATTTAGCAAATTGGATCTTATATCTTGGGTATTCTAAGTTTCTGGGCTAATATCCACTTAACAGTGAGTACATATTGTATGAGTTCCTTTGTGATTGGGTTACCTCACTGAGGATGATGCCCTCCAGGTCCATCCATTTGCCTAGGAATTTCATAAATTCATTCTTTTTAATAGCTGAGTAGTACTCCATTGTGTAAATGTACCACATTTTTTGTATCCATTCCTCTGTTGATGTTCTTTCCAGCTTCTGGCTATTATAAATAAGGCTGCTATGAACATAGTGGAGCATGTGTCCTTCTTACTGGTTGGAACATCTTCTAGATATATGCCCAGGAGAGGTATTACAGGATCCTCCTGAAGTACTATGTCCAATTTTCTGAGGAACCGCCAGACTGATTTCCAGAGTGGTTGTACAAGCTTGCAATCCCACCAACAGTGGAGGAGTGTTCCTCTTTCTCCACATCCTCTCCAGCATCTGCTGTCACCTGAATTTTTGATCTTAGCCATTCTGACTGGTGTGAGGTGGAATCTCAGGGTTGTTTTGATTTGCATTTCCCTGATGATTAAGGATGTTGAACATTTTTCAGGTGCTTCTCACCCATTCGGTGTTCCTCAGATGAGAATTCTTTGTTTAGCTCTGAGCCCCATTATTTTAATAGGGTTATTTGATTTTCTGGAGTCCACCTTCTTGAGTTCTTTATATATATTGGATATTAGTCCCCTATCTGATTTAGGATAGGTAAAGATCCTTTCCCAATCTGTTGGTGGCCTTTTTGTCTTATTGATGGTGTCTTTTGCCTTGCAAAAGTTTTGCAATTTTATGAGGTCCCATTTGTCAATTCTCCATCTTACAGCACAAGCTATTGCTGTTCTATTCAGGAATTTTTCCCCTGTACCCATATCTTCGATGCTTTTCCCTACTTTCTCCTCTATGCGTTTCAGTGTCTCTGGTTTTATGTGGAGTTCCTTAATCCACTTAGATTTGACCTTAGAACAAGGAGATAGGAATGGATCAATTTGCATTCTTCTACATGATAACAACCCATTGTGCCAGCACCATTTGTTGAAAATGCTGACTTTTTTCCACTGGATGGTTTTTGCTCCCTTGTCAAAGATCAAGTGACCATAGGTGTGTGGGTTCATTTCTGGGTCTTCAATTCTATTCCATTGGTCTACTTGTCTGTCACTATACCAGTACCATTCAGTTTTCATCACAATTGCTCTGTAGTACAGCTTTAGGTCAGGCATGGTGATTCCACCAGAGGTTCTTTTATCCTTGAGAAGAGTTTTTGCTATCCTAGGTTTTTTGTTGTTCTAGATGAATTTGCAGATTGCTCTTTCTAATTTGTTGAAGAATTGAGTTGGAATTTTGATGGGGATTGCATTGAATCTCTAGATTGCTTTTGGCAAGATAGCTATTTTTACAATGTTGATCCTGCCAATCCATGAGCATGGGAGATCTTCCCTCCTTCTGAGATCTTCTTTAATTTCTTTCTTCAGAGACTTGAAGTTCTTATCATACAGATCTTTTCACTTCCTTAGTTAGAATCATACCAAGGTATTTTATATTATTTGTGACTATTGAGAAGGGTGTTGTTTCCCTAATTTCTTTCTCAGCCTGTTCATCCTTTGTGTACAGAAAGGCCATTGACTTGTTTGAGTTAATTTTATATCCAGCTACTTCATTGAAGCTGTTTATCAGGCTTAGGAGTTCTTGATGGAATTTTTAGGGTCATATATATATATATGTATATATATATACATAATCATATCTTCTGCAAAAAATGATATTTGACCAAGTGGAAACAAGAAGAACTATTCAAAGAATCAACCAAACGAGGAGCTGGTTCTTTGAGAAAATCAACAAGATAGATAAACCATTAGCCAGACTCACTAGAGGGCACAGGGACAGCATCCTAATTAACAAAATCAGAAATGAAAAGGGAAACATAACAACATAACAACAGATCCTGAAGAAATCCAAAACACCATCAGATCCTTTTACAAAAGGCTATACTCAACAAAACTGGAGAACCTGGATGAAATGGACAAGTTTGTAGATAGATACCAGGTACCAAAGGTAAATCAAGATCAGGCTAATGATCTAAACAGTCCTATATCCTCTAAATAAATAGAAGCAGTCATTAATAGTCTCCCAACCAAAAAAAGCCCAGGACCAGATGGGTTTAGTGTAGAGTTCTATCAGACCTTCAAAGAAGATCTAATCCTGGTTCTTCACAAACTAGTCCACAAAATAGAAACGGAAGGTACTCTACCCAATTCATTCTATGAAGCCACAATTATTCTGATACCTAAACCACAAAAAGACCCAACAAAGATAGAGAACTTCAGACTAATTTCCCTTATGAATATAGATGCAAAAATACTCAATAAAGTTCTCGCTAACCGAAACCAAGAACACATCAAAACAATCATCCATCCTGACCAAGTAGGTTTCATCCCAGGGATGCAGGGATGGTTCAATATACTGAAATCCATCAACGTAATCCACTATATAAACAAACTCAAAGACAAAAACCACATGATCATCTCGTTAGCCACAGCGAAAGCATTTGACAAAATCCAACACCCATTCATGATAAAAGTCTTGGAAAGATCAGGAATTCAAGACCCATACCTAAACATGATAAAAGCAATCTACAGAAAACCAGTAACCAACATCTAAGTAAATGGTGAGAAGCTGGAAGCAATCCCACTAAAATCAGGGACTACACAAGGCTGCCTACTTTCTCCCTACCTATTCAACATTGTACTTGAAGTCCTAGCCAGAGCAATTTGACAACAAAAGGAGACCAAGGGGATACAAATTGGAAAGGAAGAAGTCAAAATATTACTTTTTGCAGATGATATGATTGTTTGTTTGTTTTTATCAAGGAGTCAGCACCATCCCTGTGGTTTACTTTAGACTCTGACATTTCCTATGTGGCTCTAGAATCATCTTGAAGGACTTTTGAAATGCAGATGCTCAAGTTCTGGGCCAGAACCATCAGAATCAAAGCCACATTTTTGTAAGCACGTTCAGTGATCCTTCTATGCCATTGAAGGCCAACAATCCAAGCTTTTGACATTGAGGAATCCTATTGCAGTCTTCAGTATTTATAGCTTAGAACCACATAAGCAAGCTCCAAAAGTTGGACAGTGTTCATAACTGTCATCTGCTACATGATGCGCACAGGACACAGACTGGGCACACCTAGTAGAACATTGTAGCAACACTGGAAACCCCAGGCTCCTCATTCACCAAATGGGAATAATAAGATGGTATATAATATATTTACATGTTTATTTATTTATGCGTTTATTTTATTTTACTTTGGTTTTCTGAGACAGGATCTCACTACAACAACCAGGCTAGTCTTGAACTTGCAGAAATTGTCCTGCCTCAGCCACTGAAATCCTAGGATTATAGATGTGAACCACCATATTCAACAAGTGAGTAATTTTAGAGAGTAAGAAATGAAAAAGGCTATTGGAATGATATGATCAAGCACAATTGGGTCGCCATCCAGTTCTCTGTAGATATCTGCTTTGTCTCTGCTAGGTCTGCTTTGTCTTCATTGTAGTCACATTTCTTTCTATCCCTCACCATGATGGGGCATCTTGAGAGAGTCGCTTGGGCTCTATTTCTTTCTAGCTCACTTTTGCACCTGTTTAGTAGAGGTCTACCCTCAATAGTCTACTGAAATGACTTTCCATCCAGGGCAGAGGAGAACACTGTTGCTAATGTAGAAGACATCCAAGACACTGGAGACTATGTTGCTAATCCGAGATAGTCACTTCTCCATCCTTACATCACTTACTTTATGTGTCTTCTGCCTTTATCTGCCTGGGAATGCACTCTCCATCTGATTTCAGGGTACCACACTCAGTAGGAGAATCACGAGGTTCACAAGATTCTCCTCTTGGGTGTCTTTCTCTTCCTTCTTACTCTTCTGTCAGCAGTTTCTCTCTCATATTTGTTACCTTGAACATACTGCAGGGTGCTGTATTTGGGTAAATTCTGTCTAAAGTGACTGAATTCCTGGTAGTCTCATAAGGCTAATGGATGTTACTGTAGTAAAATATTAAGTGATTCTATATCACATAGGTAGCCTGAACCATTCTCCTAAGGGGAGGTCTTAGGACACATGACTGTCTATAACTGCTTACTTCCCATCTGCAACAATGTGCAAAGCTTGCTCCTTCACTTCATTTTGCTTTTTATAAAAGAAAGAAAGAAAGAGAGAGAGAGAAAGAGAGAGAGAGAGAAAGAAAGAAAGAAAGAAAGAAAGAAAGAAAGAAAGAAAGAAAGAAAGAAAGAAAGAAAGAAAGAAAGAAAGAAAGAGAGAGAGAAAGAAAAGTATGACTCCCAGAGGTGTCCTGAGCATCCAAAATATCTATTACTTTCCTCTATACAGAGGTTGACATCTTTCTTTCTGCTTGCTTTTTCTTTTCAGCCCTGACCACTGACCCCTACCTAATATATAATTTAACTCAAATATAAGATGCACTGGATAAATATGTGTGTTGGCTTTGTTCTCTACTGAATCTGGTGTGCCTAGGATACCTTATGGCATATAATTATTGCTTAAAGGCCACTAAAAGAATGTAAGATCCTGTATCATAGGAAAGGATCTCAGGTTCAGGATTGTCCTCAATAGGGTGATGGAGTTATTTGATTTTAAAGCTATGAATTGAACTTGGCATGAGAGCAGCACTCGAAGCCCCAACTTCCTCCTTTGTAAGGTGGGAGTACTGACTAGGGTATTTAATTTATTGACATATTAATATATTTATTTGTGCATCTATTTTATTTTGGCTGTGTGACACCTCCATATCATATCCCACTTCTTTTTGAAGGGGTTTGCATGGTCACTTTCCGTGTGATACTTTAATGTTATCAATGGTGTTTTGAGGAAATCAGTGTTGTCTTCTTGAGATGGGTGCTGTTCTCTACTAAGACAAGTTAGAAGCACAGTCAAAAGATTCGGAAGTGTCTCAGTGATATCGTGTCCCAGGCATTGTGTTTCCAGATAATTTTTCAGAGAATCTGAGTCAGAGAAAAGGGGAAATGTGCAATGCTTCCACTACATCCCTTCCTGTCACCCTCTCTTCCTTCTGACATTGCAAATAGCTTGGATTCTTTCCACAGAAAGAAAATAGGAAATAAAGGCTTGTTACATGATCTGACTCTTCTAAAAATAAGGTCTGGTCGAGCTCATTGGGAAACACGTTCGCTTTTTTTTTTTCTATGACTTGAAGAGAATGTCTTCACAGCCTCAACGCACCAACTTAAAGGAAACGGGTATAAAGAACATTAATTTGAGGGCTGCTGCAGGCTTTAAAGGCAGGACATACAAAGAGCTCTGGGAAGGTTCATAAGTTGGTGTGAAACTCGTCTGTGACAACAGGCAAAACAGATTGTATAGATAAGAGTCATTGCTGGCTGGTCTCAGCTGTGAAGCACAGTGGTTGGTGCTCTGGGGGGAAGGAGCAAGAACTAGACTCTGCAGACTTTTAGTGTGCCTCATGCTGTTGGAACAGCTTAGCACACACCAGCTCCAGGCTTTCCAATGACTCTGTCAATTGAGTGAAAGTGATGCCATCCCAGAGATGAGGAAATTCAGGCTCTGAGACAATTAGTCATTTAGTAAGTGGTGCCATAGACTTTCAGGCTCAAGCCTAATTCCAAAGAGGCCCCTGTTCACACTCCTTCACAAAATAACAAATAACTTGACCAAATAACACCACTCGCTTCTCTCTGTCTCCCACCTCCTCTCCCACAAAATTTGCCTCTAATCAAATCATCCAGTCTAGTAAATGTGTCATCAGGCAAAAAGTCCCAGCCAGCTGCCAGACAGGAAGGGTCCACTCCTGTCCGGTTCCTCTCCTCAACTTCTCCCATCTGCTTTGTTCTTGTTATTCACGATGCCCCTGCCCAGCCCCATAGCCAGTCTCTCACAGAACCACCGTGTCTCTCACTTGTTTTTGTGCCTCTAGAGTCCCAGCTACACAGAATGTCCTCATTGCCTTTCAACTATGGCTCAAAGAACACTAGTGAATTCTCTCTTCTTCTGCCCTGAAACCTCTATTTGTAGAGTGAATAGCAAACTGTCCACCGCAGCATTTCTCCATTTTTCCA
Source organism: Mus musculus (assembly GCF_000001635.26). Taxonomy (NCBI): domain Eukaryota; kingdom Metazoa; phylum Chordata; class Mammalia; order Rodentia; family Muridae; genus Mus; species Mus musculus. The sequence continues at coordinate 34,421,629 of NC_000085.6, forward strand.
AGTTCATTTTACATCTCCCATGTCCTCTTTGCTTTTGTCTGAATGGATGTCTTATTATTCCTTATGTATGTCAGACTCAGTCAGACTTGTCTGTCTCTCACTGTGAACTAAATGGCTGTACAGATCAACTGCTCATATTCACCCCACTGTGAAGATAACTGAGAAAAAATATCAATAGTCAAAGGATACCAAAATACATACAAGTATATGAATACTTACATTTTATCTCTATGTTCCACTTCTAGGAATTTCTGATAAAGATCCTTTCAAAGATGAACATAGTTTGAATAATGCATTTCTGTACAGTTCCCCATAGTTGTTAACACAAATATGTAGCCTAAGGGCACATCTTTTGAAAATTATGAAAGCATATAAATTATGATATATATCTATTTCTATATATATATAGTTTCTAACATATGTATACATACATATATACATATATAATGACTTTTTTATAAAGTCAGATGATTATTATAAACATTTAACATCATAAAAATGTTCTCATAGCTCTTTCCACACACAGCTAGGGACAAACTAAGCATTCTCTATTGCTCCTTGACAACTAATCAGGGCTTTTAAAAGACAGCAGTCCTTGGAATAGGAAGGGGTGGGCAGCCTCTGAAGGAAGCCTCCTTTATTCATTTTAAACAAACAGTATATTGTGGTACAGTGCTTCCTTCAGTATTTTATTTACTAAACAAATAAAACACATCTCAACTCTCAGTAAGAGTCCAAGCTGGTCTCAAATAGGACGGTTCCTCTCACTTTGCTCAGAGACTCAGAGCGTCTGTACTTGCCTAGTCAGCCTGGTCAGAGTGATATATCCATGCCTGTGATCACGCCCACCCATAAAATCAAATGTATTCATTATTAAGTTCTATTTGATGATGAAAATTTAAATCCAGAAGTGTCTGCGGTTAAGAACAATAACACCAGCGTTAATGATAGGAGGGAAGAGGAGTGCATGGATGATCTAGCAAGGGTAGAATTCCATTGAGGAAAGGCAATGAAAGGATTGGAAAAGCCAGAAGACCAAGACAACAATTACAAGTGAGATAGTCTCTTCCACAAACAAACAAAAGAGAAGCTGCCAAGAGGGTGAGAAAGGGGGTGGATCTGGAACTGGGGAGAGTTTTGAGAAGGAGTTGGGGTGAATATGACAAAGATACTTTATATGAAATTCTCTAAGACCTTAGTAAAATATTAATGTAAAAAGACATATAGGACTTGAGTGCAGAGATGTTGTTTTGTAAAAAGGATGCTCAGCTGCAAGAGTGATGACTGTTGGAAAAGCTTCTTGAGTAAAATGGCAAAGGAAACAGCCCAGACTGGAAGGGCTCAAGGTCAGAACAAAGTACACTGAACCCAGGTAAGGGCGTTCTTGCAAAGACAGATATTAATTATCTAGCTTATATTCACACTATTTCTATAGGAAACAAAAACCTATTGCTAAATTGCTTTTAGGTTTGCTTTAGAACATAAATATTTAACATTATTACATAAAATAAAGCCCTGTATCATAGATTTTTGTAATAGCAACAAATATATAAGTACATAGATGATAGACAAATGATTGATACATAGACAGAAAAATGAATGAACAAAACATGCTAAGGAATTTTACTGATAGTTGAAAGGACTAAAGTTGAGTTGTATGTGTTAACTTACAAGGTCTTTACAATATATTACAATGTGGAATAAAAGCAAATTACAACAAAATATGTACAGCATGATTCTCATTTTCTTCTGTCTACAAAAATCATACTCTAAAAAGTGTATATAAAAAGGCAGTTTTTTAACTGTATAAAATTGATGATACTTTAGATCTCTAAAAGCAACGACTTTTATGGTTGAATCTAATAATTATAGTGAGGAATATGGAAGAATATATAGGATATAGATGAACCATGCTTATATTCTCAAAGGAGACAGACACTGACTTGGAGCACAAGGTGACTTGTCAGTGTTCTGAACTGTTTGAATTTTGATAATGTAAGTCATATATATGTGCATTGCTCAGATAATTACCTACAAAAAAGTGAGGTTTACATCTTATAATAAAGGAATGGAAGGGACAGGAGCACTTGGAGCAATGGAAAGAAGAAAAAGGAGGCATTTTGAAGACAGCATCATTGAGGTAAAAGCTAATTCAGAAGAATTTTAAGGAACTGTTGCTGTGAACATGTTTCTGATCACACCGTAGAGGTCATTTCTCTATAAGATTAAACACGGGTTTAAATTGTACCCAGTTGATTGGATAGGAGAGAGACAGAGACAGAGACAGAGACAGAGACAGAGACAGAGACAGAGACAGAAGGGGCATTTGATCTCATTGTGCAAGAGAGAACCAGCATTAGAAACAAAATTGGCAAGAGATCAGTGCCTCTGAGTGAGTCCCAAACAGACTGTTATGTGACTCATATATAAAATGTTAATAGTCTCCCACAGAGGGTTGATTGATGATGACAGTAAAGCAAAGGCCTTAATCAGCCACATATTTTTACAGAAGTGACAGAAAATATGGGGTGGGGGAAGAATGGTGAGAACGAAAAATACCTCTATGAAGCAAGGCTGTGATTCCCTACATTCCAGAGACAGTATCGAGTCACAAATTGGGCACCACAATCATTCTATGCCTGAGGACTAGAATGAATGTGTATATGTAGTCAGCTGCTGTGTCCATGGGCTGCACATTGAGATACTTAACTGGTCTCAGGTCAAACCTGTTTGGAGAAAATTCCCCAAAGTATACACGTGAATAAAGTCATGATTAGATGCTACCCAGGGCATGGAAAGTACTGTAGAGATAATTTACAATATTGGGGGTTGAGGTATGGGTTAAATGCAAGAGCTACATTAGTGTGTGCATGTGTGTGTGTGTGTGTGTGTGTGTGGTGTGTGTGTGTGCGTGAGTGTTTGTACATATATATATATATACACATATACATATGCCTTCAGCATTTCCAGATTAAGATACTTGTGGGGAATCCTAAAGCCAACTTTCCACAAGTGTGAGGGACAACCCTTACTCTCTGTTAATATAAAGGGTCCCAGCTGGCAGTCGTGGCGCATGTCTTAAATCCCAGCACTTGGGAGGCAGAGGTAGGCGGATTTCTCAGTTCAAGGCCAGCTTGGTCTACAGAGTGAGTTTCAGGATGGCCAGGACTACACAGAGAAACCCTGTCTCCAAAAACCAAAATAAATAAATAAATAAAGAAAGAAAGAAAGAAAGAAAGAAAGAAAGAAAGAAAGAAAGAAAGAAAGAAAGGGTTTAGTAATGGCTGCTTTGATTTTAGGACTCTTTGTGTATCTATGTAAACGCTATTATGTTAACTCACTCAAAACCCTCACCAGAAGGTATGATGTTGATTCCTAAAAGATGAAAACAGGGATGAGAGACGCTAAATAACCATCCAAAGGCCCAAATACTAAGCAGTGTGGATAGCAATTAAATGTAGATCTGTACAATCAAAATCCCAGGTCTCATTTCATGTGGAAACCATCTGCAAGATGACTGTCCACTCCCTGTCCCTAGACCATGGAATTGGTTGGTTGTGCCACACCCGTGACCCCATCTCTAGCCTACTCTTTGCTCCTCAGTCTCTGTGTTTAAAAAAAAAATCAAAGAGGATTCTAAACTGTGTTTAGATAATTTTATTTAAATTTTTTGATTTTTTAAAAAATAATTAAATAAGTAATTTAAAAATAGTATATAAGCATTTGTGTGTGTGTGTTCAAAAACAGGTGCGTAAACATTCATTATAAGTTAGTTTTTATTTGCGCAAAAATAATGACTTTTGTTATGATGTTTGCATAGAGTGTGTCATTAGATTGTTTCTAATGAATTTCCTCCCACAGTGCCCTCCTCTTGCCCTCTGCTCCCCTCTGACTGCTTTCTCCAGACAGTTCTCACTTCTGCTCTCATATATGTAGATGTGTATATATATATATATATACTCACATGTGATATCAATACATTTCAGAGAGAAAAGTAACTAGGCATCCCTGTATGTGCTGCCACTCAAACATGTCTACACAGACTAAACTTTCACACTGACTTTGTGAACATGCTGTCTGGAACTCTCACTGGGAGATGAAGCTAGCTCAGATCATTGATAGTGCTTTTCTTAGCATACCTGTGCATCTCAGGATGTCCTAAATTAGAGGAAACTGTAGGCTAATGATGTGCCACTCTGAGATATCACAGGGGGTTGCCTCGATGATGTTGATCTGCCATGCCAAAGGCAAAGAAAGAGTGAGAGGTAAAATTCTTCCCACATGAGTCAGAGCCTCTCACTCTCTAGCACCTTCTGATTTAGCTCAGGCTTGGTGTTATACCAGAAGGCACTAGTCCAGATGGTCTAGCTCAGAACTCTCCAGTGACACCTATCAATTGTACCTTCATTCCTTGGAAGACATTTCTTTAGATGTAAAATGGACAATTTGAGACAGATCAAAAGGTTTCACATCAATTCTACTTGAAATAATAAGATATATTTCCTCTCTTAGACTTGTAAGTGTACAGCACATTGATGACTATATATACATTGTTGTCTAGCATCCCTCCGAAACTTTTCAAGTTATGCCCATTGATTAGAGGAAACCCTCTCATTTTCCTTGGTCTCCTGCATCTTCTGGCAACTATTGTTTTCCTCTGCTTCTGAGTTTGCTTTTTTTTAGATGCTGAATGTAAGTGAATAGAATAGTATTTGTCTTCTTGTGATTGGTGAGTTACACTTTAATTGCATTTAGTATGAGGGTCTCAAGAGCCATCATAAGAGAGAGACAAACAGGCACATCATACAGGGGGAGGGGGAGGAAGATTCTTTTGACTATGAATACTTAGGGATGTAGTTGAATCTTTGCTGTTATAAATAATGCCTCAGTAAGATGGATACACAAACATCTCCCTAAGATCTTGTTTCAAAGCTGGGCAGTGGTGGTGCACAACTTGAGTTCCAGCACTCAAGAGGCAGAGGCAGGCAGGTCTCTGTGAGTTCAAATCCAGCCTCCAGGGTGACACAAAGAAACCCTGTGTAGTAAAACAAAGAAGACAACTCTACCCACTCTCTCCATATCTATTCAATATAGTACTGGAAGTTCTAGCTGGAACAAAAACAAGAAAGGGAGATCAAGCGGATCCAACTTGAAAAAGAAGTCAAGGCGTCACTATTTGCAAATGATCTGATAGTATACACAAGTGACCCCAAAAATTCTACCAGAGGACTTCTAGAGCTGATAAACAACTTCAGCAAAGTGGCTGGATATAAAATTAACTCAAACAAATCATTAACCTTCCTTTATACAAATGATAAACAGGCAGAGAAAGAAATTAGGAAAGCAACAGCCTTCATAATAGCCACAAATAATGTAAAATACCTTAGTGTAACTTTTACAAAGCAATTGAAATATCTGTGGTACAAGAACATCAAATCCCTGAAAAAAGAAATCAAAGAAGACCTCAGAAGATGGAAAGTTCTCTCATGCTCATGGATTGGTAGGATTGGCATAGTAAAAATGGCCATGCTACCAAAAACAATCTACGGATTCAATACAATCCCCATCAAGATTCCAACACAGTTCTTCACAGACATAGAAAGAGCAATTCTCAATTTCATATGGAAAAACAAAAAACCTAGGATAGCGAAAACAATTCTTAACAATAAAATAACTTCCAGGAGAATCACCATCCCTGACCTCAAACTGAACTACAGAGAAATAGTGATTAAAACAAAACAAAACAACAACAAAAACAACATGGTATTAGTACAGAAACAGGTCAATCAATGGGATAGAATTGAAGACCCAAAAATAAAACCACACACCCATGGACACTTGATCTTCCACAAAGAAGCCAAAAATATACAATGGGAAAAACTCATCTTCAATAAACAATGCTGGTCCAAGTAGCAGTCTGTATGCAAAAAAAATTGAAAATAGACCCATATTTGTCACGTTGCACAAAGCTCAAGTCCAAGTGGATCAAGGACCTCAACATAAAACCAGATACACTAAATCTAATAAAATAGAAAATGGGATAGAGCCTCAAACTCATTGGCACAGGGGGAAATTTCCTGAACAAAACTCCAATGGCTCAGGCTCTAAGATCAAGAGTTGATAAATGGGACCTCATGAAATTGAAAAGCTTCTATAAAGTAAAAGTCACAATCAATAGGACAAATAAGCAATCTACAGACTGGGAAAAATTTCTTCAACAACCGCACATCCAATACAGGGCTAATATCCAAAATATGTAAAGAACTCAAGAAGCTAACTTCCAAAAGCCCAAATAACCCAATTAAAAAATGAGGTACAGAGCTAAACAGAGAATTCTCAACTGAGGAATATCAAATGATGGAGAAGCACCTAAAGAAATGTTTAATATGCTTAGTTATCAAGGAAATGCAAATCAAAACAACCCTGAAATTCCACCTTACACCAATCAGAATGGCTAAGGTCAAACGCTCAGATGACAGTAGATGCTGGAGAGGATGTGGAGAAAGAGTAACACTCCTCCATTGCTGGTGGGATTGCAAGCTGGTACTACCATGCTGGAAATCAATCTGGCAGTTCCTCAGAAAATTGAAAATAGTTCTACATGAAGACCCAGGTATACCACTACTGCACATATACCCAAAAGAAACTCTAACATACAACAAGGATATCAGCCTTAGTTATAATAGTCAGAAGCTGGAAGCCACAGATGTCCCTGAACAAAAGAATGGATACAGAAAATGTGATTCACAATGAAGTGCTACTTAGCTTTTAAAAGCCACAACTTCACGAATTTTGCAGGCAAATGGATAGAACTAGAAAATATCACCCTGAGTGAAGTAACCCAGACCCTAAAGGACATGCAGAGAAATTCAGGGACCAAAAATTGAGCAGAGACTGAAGGAAAGGCCATCGAGAGACCACTCCACCTTGGGGTTTATTCCATCCAGAGACACCGAAGTCTGACACTATTGCTGATGCCAAGAAGCACTTGCTGACAGGAGCCCTATAATAGGACTGTCTGTCCTCTGAGAGGCTCTGCTGGCATCTGACTAAGACAGATGTAGACACTCACAGCCAACCATCAGACTGAGCCGGGGGACCCCAGTGGAATAGTTAGGAAAAGACTGAAGGAGCTGAACAGGATTGCAACCCCATAGAAAGAACAATATCAAATAACTGGACCTCTCAGCGCTCCCAGGGACTAAACCACCAACCGAAGAGTATACATGGGTGGCTCCATGGTTCCTACTTCATATGGAGCAGAGGACTGCTTATCTGGCATCAATGGGAAGGAAGGTGCTTCTTCTTGTGGAGGTTTGTTGCCCCAGCAAAGGGGGATGCTAGAGGGGTGAGGCACGAGTGGGTGAGTGTGTGAGTGGGTGGGAAAGTACCCTCTAAGAGGCAAAGATGAGGGGATATGGGATGGAAGAGTGTGGAGGGGAGACTGGGAAAGGGGACAACATTTGAAAATGTAAATAAATAAAATAATCAATTTTTAAATAAGAAAAGCAAAAGATTATTTATGTTTCAAGTCTTTTAGATCTATATACATATCTAGGGTCATATGACAGTATTATTTCTGATTTTTTAAGGGACTCCATTCTGTTTTCTGTCTCTATTTTACAGTACCACCAATAGCATTCACGAACATCATTTACTTAACATCTTTTACAACCCTTCCTATTGAAATTTTATGGGCTTTGATAGTGGTCTTAAAAGTGTAAGAAGCAGTTTGCCTTAGTGGATTTTTACGATGTATTTATTTTTTTAATTGTATGAGTCTTTGCCTTTTTGTACTTCTGTACACCGTGTGTGCAGTGCTTTGGGGGGGGGGCAGAAGAGGGTGTCATATCCTCTGAAAGTAGAGAGACAGACATGTAAACCACCACATGGGTGCTGGAACTCTATCCTGGGACCTCCAGAAGAGCAGCCAGTGCTCTTAACCACTGAGCCATCTCTCCAGTTTTCTCCTTAGCTGTGATTTGTGTTTCCATGATGATTAACAGCTCTGAATAGTTTGCTATATGGTTCTTGGCTTTTTTTGTATATATTCTTTGGAGGAATGTCTACTCAAATCTTTTGTCTACTTTAAAATCAAATTGTTTTATTGTTGCAGTGCATGTCACATTGACAATAAAGACTAACCAGCATGATTCTGGTCCTAGTTTTCTTTCTGTTGTGCAAAACACTCCAAAGAAAAATAACTTAGAGATTTATTTGTCAGATCAGGGCATCAGGCAGGAACTCAAGCAGGAACGCTGCTTAATTGCACCCACTGACTTACACACAACTAGTTTTCTTATATAGTCCAGGTCCCCCTGCCAGGGATGCTCTCTCCATCAGTAGGATAAATCATCCTGTATCAATTAACAATCAAAACAATGTCCCACAGATATGCCCACAGACCAATATAATTGAGACAAATTCTTCGATTCAGGTTTTATCTTGCCAAGTGTCCCTAGGTTGTGTTACCTTGATAATAAATATCAGTGAGTACAATCCACCTTTTGTCAGCTTGACACATAACTGCTTCGCTATTACAATTTCTTGTTTGTCCTCAATATCTCACTTTAATGTCATAATGTAAAAAGTATAACTTTAAACATCCTACACCTTCAAAAATTTTAACACTTAAAAACTCTAAGATTTCTTTAAAAATCTAGTTTTTTAACTGTAGGATCCTGTAAAATCAGAAGCAAATTACACACTTTCATATTCTAAAAGGCAAGAACCAGCATGTAGGGAAAATCATATAGAAGGAAAACAGCAATATAAATCCATCTCATTGAGCCCATTGTCTGACATAAGAAACTCACGCATGATCTTCGGGGTTCCCAAGAGCTTCTCTGTATCTGCCAACCACAGCACATAAGACTTGTGTCATAGTTTATGGTGGCTCCACTCCACACTCGCAGCTGTCCTCAGCAGACAGCTCATGGTTGTGACGTCTCTAGTATACTGGGGTCTTCGCTGTGACTGAGGTTGCCCAAGATAATGTCCTCTCTTGAGCTTTCTTCAAGGAACCCAACCCTGCCACATACAGCACCAGCCTTCAGATATCTCCATAGCTCCTTAAGTCTTATCTTTCATGCTTTCGAAACTGGTGCCATGGGGAAGACATTTGCCCATTGCCAAATTTTGTGGCTGGCTTCAGATGCATCTTCTGTATGCTGAGTTGATTGTCCAAATAAATCACAGAGTATTTAATTCACCCCAATAAGAGCATATATATATATATATATATACATATATATGCACATATATATGCGCAAATGCACACACACACAAACACACACACACATACACACATACTTTTCAGCACAAGATACAAACACTCCACGGATAAACTGAAGTACCAAAGTTTTTACTCAACTGTTGCTGGTTCCTTGTATGTTAATCACAGTTAATTCTTCAGTCCCAGCTGATCAGAAACCACCAATTCATAATCCAAAGCATAACACAGAACCCTCGGGAGAATCTTTTGCTGTCCTCTCAAACTTCATAAGGCAGGCAACCATTGTCTGATTTCTCTCAGCTTCTTATCTCCTTCTAGCCCAAAGTTCCAAATTCTCCCACAGTGTTCCCCCAAAACAACATGGTCAGGTTCATTACAGCAACAAAGTGTACAACAAAATATTTTATGAACAACAGCAAAAGAAAAATTTGAGGGCCATGTGTTACCTTTTAGATTTTAGAATGTGGTCTAGATCTAGAGTGGTTTTGACAGGGTAACTGGAGATAGATTGGAATCCTGTAGACCATTATTAAGCACATATTGAATAATCACGAGGCTCTTTTTTCTTTTAGGATCATGCAGCTAACTTTATTATTTCCCTTTCTCTCTGTCAATTATACGCTTATGTCATCCTCAGGAATATATTAGTCATTCTTGGCACACTGTCACTACTAAGAAAGTAAGGCACTTTTATAGTGTTTTGAAGAGCTCAATCTGATATACATCTGCCCCTACAAAATTACTAGTTGAGTAAAATACTGGATAGTGTTTTCCCAATATGCAAAAAGCAAAAAAATTAAATGCCAGAGAATGCTCGGGCACATCTGTTTGTTCTTTGTGGCATTCATATGGCTGACCTTCAAACACATCACCCCTTGTAAGAGTTAATCTTGACTGTTAACTTGGTTAGATTTAGAGTCACGATTAGCAAACCTCTGGGCTTATCTGTGAGGGCATTGCTGGATTAACTGAAGGAGTACTTAACTGGAGTGGTCTGAAGCATTCCAAGATGCACTGGACTCTTCTGGAAATCCGGCAAAGGGTCCTAAATTTAATCCACTAGCAGCCTCCCACTTTCCACTCTTTGTGGAGTTTCCCTTGCTCTCACCACCTCTCCCAAGCCATCGCTTTCATGGCTTCTGCTTTCTTACTCTCCCAATTTTCATTCAATACCAACTTCTTCTAAACCCAGGCCTATGTGGTTCTTGACTTCCTTGATCCTCATTTCTGTTTCACTCAATGTTGCCCTCCCTTTCCTGTTCCAAGGACTAGTGTGTTAATTTCCTGGGATAAGAAAGCCCTGCTTGTCCCTAGAGATCCTGGGCAGAGAGCAAACTGGCACTGTCATGCCTGTGACGTCTTCTCAGAGCAGGAGAAGGAGCTAAGGTGTGTAAGACGTCTGAAAGTTAAGCTTTGGGTAGAGCTCTGTTTATCCTTAGTGGGGGAAATCAGATGTAGGCATACAGAACAGGGAGAAGAAAACTTTCCACAAAGAAATAAAAGATCAGGTTAAAAATATAAAGAAAGCACTGGAGGCTGAAGGGTGATAAGAATCATCAGAGAGGACAAGGGCAAGATCTTTACTGCTCTGAACTAAACATCTTAAACATTCTTCTGAGGTTAGTCACATGTTACTTATACGGAAAAAAACCACCAATCAGTAAGATACTAACATTAGCGTTACTAAGTTTGTGATACCCACTACTGATATATTTTAAATATTTTATTAATTATTAATTATTTGAGAAAATGCATATAATTTATTTTTATCTTGATCTTATTTATCCTGTATTATCCCACTTTCTCCTCCAAGATCCACCTCCACCTCTCTAACCAGTCCCTCAACTTAGTGTTCTTTTTAAAAGATTTTTTTAGAAGAGAAAAGGGAACGCATTGAGTTAAATTTATGCTGCCAACATACTCCTGAGTATGGGGCCATCCACTGAAGTGTGATTTATATACCAGGGACCACACTTTTATACACAATTGGCTTTTGCTCTCCCAATAGCTATCAGCCACCAGTGGCTTCCTCAGCTGGTGGAGGTATGGTACCTCATGCCTACATCCTCGATCCATGCCAAGATGCTATCTTGTTTCTACTTGCACCATCTTGGGCATGCCGCCATAGCCACTGTGAACCCATGTGTGCTACTGCCCCAGTATGTCTGGAAAGTACTACATTCTTATGACCATCCCCTTCCTCTGGCTCTTACGGTCTTTCTGCCTCTCTTTCTCAATAATTCCTGAGCCTTGAGTGGAGAAGGTAAGTGGAGCAGAGCAGAGCAGAGCACCCTTCAGTCATTAGTCTCTGAAAGTTGACTGGCTGTGGATCTCTGTGTCGATTACCACTTACTACAGAAACAATTCTCTCTGATGAGGGTTGAGGGATGTGAGAGATGTGTCTATGGGCATAGTGATATCATTAGGAATTGGTCCACTGAGATTTTTAAATTAATTAATAATTTTCTTTTTTAAATATTTTTATTATTATGTATTTTCCTCAATTACATTTAGAATGCTATCCCAAAAGTCCCCCATACCCTCCCCCCCACTTCCCTACCCACCCATTCCCACTTTTTGGCCCTGGCGTTCCCCTGTACTGGGGCATATAAAGTTTGCGTGTCCAATGGGCCTCTCTTTCCAGTGATGGCCGACTAGGCCATCTTTTGATACATATGCAGCTAGAGTCGAGAGCTCCGGGGTACTGGTTAGTTCATATTGTTGTTCCACCTACAGGGTTGCAGATCCCTTTAGCTCCTTGGATACTTTCTCTAGCTCCTCCATTGGGGGCCCTGTGCTCCATCCAATAGCTGACTGTGAGCATCCACTTATGTGTTTGCTAGGCCCCGGCCTAGTCTCACAAGAGACAGCTATATCAGGGTCCTTTCAGCCAACGCTTGCTAGTGTATGCAATGGTGTCATCGTTTGAAGGCTAATTATGGGATGGATCCCTGGATATGGCAGTCTCTAGATGGTCCATCCTTTTGTCTCAGCTCCAAACTTTGTAACTCCTTCCATGGGTGATTGTTTCCAATTCTAAGAAGGGGCAAAGTGTCCATGCTTTGGTCTTCGTTCTTCTCTTTCTCAAAGAATATCCATCTAGTTCTATATTCGTTGACAGACACGGTAATAGATCACTCTAAAGAGTTGCCCTCTCTGTTAGGAGTCCTGATTTGGAGACCCTTGTCCTCCTACTGGGTTAACTCATTCAGCCTTAATATGAGGAGCAGTGCCTAATCTTATTGCATTGATATGCCAGGTTTGATTGATATCCTTGGGAGGTCTTTTCTTCTCTGAAGAGAAAGGAGGAGGAGTGGATGGGGAGGGAGAAAGTGGGGCGATTGAGAAGCTGGAGTTGGCAAAAGGAAGGGGAGCCTGCTGTTGAGGTGTAATCTATGAGAGTATAAATTAATAAAATAAAATGAAAGTTCCCATCTGAAAAAAAGAATGTTGCTGCAACAAGTTGAAATGGAGTTGCCTTCATGTAATGGATGTTTGGCAATTTAGGGGCTAGATAATGTGAAGGAATTGTGCTTTCCTGGGCCTTCTTTTTTACGTCATAAATGTTGCTTACACACAGACTCTCTTGTGGACACACACACACACATGTATGTGCACACAGAGACACAAGTATGCACACAAGTGAATGCACACTCATACACTTTCTGTTTCTATTCTGATCACTACCACTAAATAATATCTCAAGGTACTTTCTCTGCCCTGTGTAAACAACTGTAATTATTATGTCTATAATTTTGTTTAGATTGTCTTACTTGGTAGTATTATGTTCTAATAATAACATTTAAATGGATTGTCTCTGTTTCCTGAAAGAAAAAAATACCTTAGTCTCTTTTGGTAAACCTGACCCTTACTTGGAAATCCCCTTTTCATCCCCAACTACTGGAAGTTTAAATAAAATCTTAGGCTACCATATCTCTCCTTTAAGCAAGAATTCAAAAGTATAAATTATTTAAATAACTGAGATAAGCTTTGTAATTACAAAATAATATTTTCATAAAAATTAAGGCTAAGCAGTGATAAAAAGCAACAATCATTTTATGCACCAACTTTTACAAAATTCTCAATTTCAAGAATTGATCCAATAGGCAGAAGATTCCGTATATTTCTAACCTTAGGATAAATCCTGTTGCTGCTTCCTTTAGTCAAGAATTCTTCAAAATGCAAACCTGAAAACACACTTACTTACTCTGCCTGGAAATTTCTTTGGGGGTTCATAAATTTTAACAATTTGTTCGCTTTTATGTTTACTTGCCCTTTAATAGTTCCCATATTTCATGAGCTCCAACAGACATTTAATTTTTGTGACACTCTTGGGGAAATGGGCTTATTCAATGGGACAGCGATGGATTGTATGTAGAGGGAAGAGCAGATGGTGACTACAAAGGATCTGAACCAAGCATGCAGGGAATGTGGTTTGCATGTGGTTCACACGTGCTTCGAGGAGCTTTCAAAAGCTCCCCACACACATTCTTCATGAGGAAATCTGCTAGACGGAAAGCTATCTGGTTCCAGTTTTCAGTAAGTGCAAGTTTCTGATTTGAGCAGAAATTCTATGCTGATTTACTGTCTCATGACTGTGAGGAAATCAAATCTGAGGAGAGTGAGCTCCAGTAAGAATGAGGAAAGCTACATCCTGCTGTTCAACCAGAAGCCGAAGTCCCCTGAGGATAGTTGCAATGACATTGTAATGAGATTTAAGCAGTGAGATTCAAGAGAGTACAGAAGAGAATTTCAGGAAGAATGTGGCCTTGGCTGAATGGGACTAAGTAAATCATAGCACAACGTGGTAAATAGCCAGTCTCCTTACAAAGGTTTAAAGTTTTGGATTTTTTATGCAAACTTACAAATAATGGACCAAAGAAGGAAGGAGACGAGGTATAAAGGAAGATGAGCTATAAGTGAAACTGCAGAGAGGGTAAGGATGATGTGAATTAGGAAGAAACGGACACAGATCTTAACAATCACTCCATCAAAGCAATCACACTGAGAGACCTGAGCAACAAACAGGCACTGGAAAATTACCATTTCCTAAACCTTCTCTAACACTACCGAATCACAAGGCTTTCAGCAGCCCTTAGAGTCAGCTTCATCTTCACACCGAAGGGGAACTTGGCAAGGTAAATCATCTTCTCTGCATGACACAACCAGTAAGATACAACGCTAAGGCTTCAACTTGGCTGTCTAATGCTCAGGGTTAATGTCTAATGTCTTTCTTCATCCACACGAGAATGGTGCCAACTTGGAACTAGTCTTCAAACCTTTCTTCAAGTTTGGGTTTTCCCAAGATGTGGCAGATAGTTTAAGAACTCTTAGCTAAGCCTGTGATTTTTCCTGAAAGACTTATTTCTTTTTTGGTAAAAACACACATAACTTGTTAAGAGGCAAAGACCTAAAAGCCGCCATGGAGCCTCCAACTTGATTTTGAAGAAATAAAAGGAAAACAGACTATGTCCTCAGGATCCACCCTGGAAAGGTATAATAAACTTTTGTTAAAGGTCCCTGGTGATTCAAATATGTAGCTAAATTGGGGGGACATATCTGGAGCTTATGTTTCTCTTATAGCCCAAGAGAGCACTAAATATCCACACGACATTTTAGAAATATTTTTATTATAATACCCACAGATACTATTGCTAAGCCACATGTTCCTCTGCTCTGTATCTGCATGCTTGCCATTGGTGTTCCAGAGAGGACCTAGCTTTCAGCTCAATAGACTTTTTCCACCATGTCCAGTGATTAAAGGTTTGTTTTTCAGTGGTATATTTGAAAATGAAGGTGTTGTTATTCTTGGGTTCATGTGATTTGATAATTTGATCATAATTAGTAGTAGTATTTCTAAGTCACACACACACATACACACACACACACACAAGGGTAGTGGAAATAAATAGCATAGACATAGAGACCTCTGATTTGGCAGTGACACCTTTGTTAATCATCACCCTTTTCCATACATTACAGCCAAATTTTTTAAACTTTCCATCTCATAGACCACTCTCAACACTTTCACCATAATAATGAGACATTTTAAATGACTTCCTTTTTGGAAATTCCTGGGGATCCCTATGGCCACCTTAGCAACATTTATGGTATCTGAGACTTATTATCCATGCTGCTGCATAGGCACATCAAGGTTAATCACACTCTTGTCTGTAAATAAATAACATTATCCACTTTAAAAGACATGATTCTCTGCCGCAGTGCTGGCAACCAAAACTTGGAATGGGGAACACAGGTATATATTCAAATAGAGATCTCAATACTGGGGATGGATGGCCATATTTGCTGCATAAGGGTCTTTAAAAGAGCAACTGTCTTGCCCATCAAAATGTTCTTGCCAGTTAGATAAATTGGACTTTTAAGTTTCATCATGAAAAAAAAAAAGAGCTAGTTTGGGGATCTTCAGAAATAATGAGTAAAAAGTGTACTTTCTGACATTTTCCAAGATGACTGCAGAAGAAGAAATCAACCACCCAACTGAATCTACCACAGAAATAGACTGTAACAGGTTAGCTCCTGACTCTGACTCCCTTCTGTTCTGTTTTGTGAAATAACTAAGTATTTTCTTTTCAATCTATCTCTAGAGTCTTTAGGGCATTAAATGTGTGCAAAAGTGCAGTTATCTGGTAAACTTAGACGACACAGTAGATACTAGATGTCGTTCCACTGTCTCCATTCCCTGGAGGAAATTGTTAGCAGTGTTACCTGTGTTTTATAATGTAAACAACACCACATTGTTCAGCAAAGTTTTTCTAATGAATAAATACTCATGCGAAGCACCAGCCAGTTCTAGTGCCTGAAAAATCCATTATATGGCATCACCATAGGTTATTTAATCAAATTTTTGGTTTTAAGATTTTTAAAATTTTTCTTTATTCACACAGTACAGTGTTGAACCTTTATGAAGTTTTGTATTAAGTGGAGGAATAGTTATTAGAATAAACACTTGAATTCTAAGATCTCAGTAAGCAAAGCATTTAAAGTTAAGTCATTTCAATATTTGAGATTTTAATACTATTTGTGTGTGCTGGACAATTTTTGTTACTTTTTTAGACTGAAAACATTAAGAAATAATATGATTTTGATTTGTTACTATTAGTAAAACTGATTGTAATTTTTATATCCAGAATGTTAGCCTGTTTTTCCATTTGCTTTATTAGGTCATTGCTTTCTTTATACATAGTAAATATCAGTATTTTGATATTGATAGCAACATATTTTTGTCTAAGTTATCAATTATCTTTTGACTTTAACCATGGTTAGTTTTTCCTATTAACATTTTGATCAATCCTATCAGTTATTACTTTCTCTTATCACTTATTCCATATTTATAAAATACTTCCTTTCTCCTGAGTATATGATATATATCTCCTACATTTTATAGTGATATATTTCGAAAAGCAGAAATTTATTCACAGACAATATGAATTTTTAATTACTTATTAAATTTGTTCAAAGATAGTTTTAATGGTACATGAAAGACATATGAAATGGTAGCTAATAGCATGTGGCTTTTCATGTATAGAGATTTCTCCTAGAGACCTGTTCACCTTCTGAACAGTATGGCTTTAGTTAGTCATTCTCCTGTTCATAGTTCTTTCATCTTTCAAAATATAGATTGTAGATAGGAGCAATTCTAGGTTAAATTTTTTGAGAAGGTTGGGTGGTCCCATCCCTCAACCAGGGGCCATGCCTAACCTCTCCATATGGTCTCTACAGGTTCTCTCTCCTCTTTGTTGGGTAATACAGAATTGTTCCTGTCTAAAGGAAATACAGGTACAAAGTGCGGAGCAAAGACTGGAGGAAAGGCCACCCAGAGATCACCCCACCTAGAGATTCATCCCATCTACAGACACTAAACCCAGCCATTATTGCTAATGCCTAGAAGTGCTTGCTAACAGTAGCCTGATATACCTGTCTCCTTAGAGGCTCTGCCAGAGCCTTGCCGATATAGATGAGGATGCTTGCAGCCAACCATCAGACTGCACAAGGACTCCAATGGAGGAGTTAGGGGAAGGACTGAAGGAGCTGAGGGGGTTTGCAACCCCATAGTAAGAACAACCATATCAACCAACCAGACCTTCCCACCCCCAAGAGCTCCCAGGGACTAAACCACCAACTAAAGAATATCCATGGAGGGACCCATGGCTTCAGTTACATATAGAGCAGAGGATGGCTTTATCTGGCATCAGTTAGAGGGGAGACCCTTGATCATGTGAAGGCTTGATGCCCCAGCATAGAGGAATGCTAGGGTAGTGAGGAGAGAGGTGGGTGGGTGGGTGGGGAAGCACCCTCATAGAAGCAGAAGGAGGAAGGATAGGATAGGGGGTTTCCATAGGGGAAACTAGGAAAGGGGATAGCATTTGAAATTTAAATAAAGAAAATATCCAATAAAAATTTTTAAAAATGTGGATTTTAAACTACATATTTGGTAAAATTTGAAGAATAAACTAAGTCATCCACTAATATGTTTAGCATGGGCTCTCTGCTTTATCACATGTAATGAGCTATGCCACAAGCTCCCATTACCAAAATAAACAAAATCCCAGTCATCAGGCTTTTCTCCACGCAGTGAACTACATCACCACAAACTATGAGCCAAAAGATATGGTTACTCCCTTAAGCTGTTTCCATAAAATGCTCTGTCACACTGATGTGAAAGGTACTTAGTGCAGAAAGTTAATATTGATAAATGAAATGATCCTATGATCAACCAAATGATGTGGATCTTGGGCCTTAGAATATGGCTTACAAGAGGAATGTGGAAGAGAGAAATCCTGGAAATCTGTGAGAAGAGATTGATGGGCCTTTATGGTAGAAGTTCAGAACATGAAAATAATAATAGATAGCAACGATTTTGCTCTTGAGGCTTCAGAGGACAAAAACTCTATAAGGAATTGAACTCACGACCATTCATATTATCCTCTGGCCGTTGCCAAATCTTGTTGTCTACCTATCCTAAAAAATTTAAGTGAAGCTGAATCAAAATAGAGAAATTTGATTGGTGGAGGACACGTAAAAGCAGCATAACTTCCAAAAGCTGTGGAATGGTTGCTCCTCACAACCTTTAACCTAATTTATTACGAGAGAAAGCAGAAATTTGAAAGAGGACTACGTCGGAAATGTAAAGGCCCAAGAGTGAGTTCAAAGCTGTGAGCAGAGTGGCTACTTAAGAAATAGCCATAGGCAAAGCAGCAGCAGTGTTAGTGATTAGCATGATTAAAGAGAAACTTCTCTATCTGCACTGGGACAATACCATAAATGGTGCCTTGAGAATAAGAGGCTGCCCGTCAAATGCTCCAGGAAGACCACTGGGGAAATGCTTTCCTGGATTGAGTGTAAATGTACATGAAGGCCACTAAAGTTGTATTAAAGGAGGGGCACACATTATCTCAAGCTGCCAGCAGAACTCACCATCCATAAAGGAATGAAGACGAAAAGGGATCATGGAAGCTTTTTCACCAAGGAAATGGAAAGCTTCTGAGGCCAGCAGCACGGATCAGGTGAGATTCTCAGCGAAGAGCTGCTGAGTCAGGTGCTTTTGAAGTCAGGAGCACTAAACTTAAAGTTTCCGTAGCTTCCAGGGTATTGGAAATGCCAAGGCTGTGGAACATCTAACAAGGGAATTTTACATACACTGAGTGGAGGTAGTTAAAGGGAAAACTGATGTGTAGGAGATAACAAGGCTGTACCTACTGGGTCCCAGATGGTGAAACCACAGGACTGCAGATACTGGACCAGACACTGTACAGTTTGGCATTTTCAGTGCTGGGGTTCAGTCTTACTCTGGTCTGGTCCTATCCTACTGCTTCTTCCCTTTGGACTAAGGATATGTAACCTATACCTTTCTGTATTGGAAGTATATTTTGCATGTTTTTTTTTTTTATTTTACAGAGGCTTACAGTTAATTTAAAAGTTTTCTGTGGGACAGTGGACCATGCCAGAAAACTTGGTAAGGTAGAGCAGGTATGAGACCCTGAAAACTCAGTGAGTAGGCACCTTCCCACTCTCTGTCAGATTTCTGGCCTGGACCACACTCCACACTCTCCATGTTGGTCATGTCTTCCAAAACAGAGTTTTCCATGTTAATGAGATAACTAGAGGCCCTGAGGATTTATCCAATAAGCTTCCCTTCCCAGATGTTCCTCCCTGCAAAAGATATTTGATCTCTGGTTCACCCTGAGAAGTTGGTGTGCATCCATTTTTTATCATTAAACAATATGGATCAACATGAACTGTCTCTTTCATGAAGATCTGCCATAGAAGCATGGAGAAAGCCTTCGCCTACAAAGCCACAGCCTAAGCCTCCTGTCGAAGGCCTCTCTGTGCCTCCAGCCTAGTACTCATCAAGCTAAGGATAATCACCATTGAGCTCCCATTTCGCCTGGCCCCAGAGTTAGGTGCCATCTTCAGCCTGCAGGCCCCCAACAGTCCTAGCCTCATCACTGTGGGCCCTTGAACCTCTGATTCTTCATTCCCAACTCTTCAGTGCAATACCCCAGGGATGACTGGGTGTCCAGGGGTCTGGGAACTCCAACCTCAGCTTCCCCCATCTTACATTGCATTTTCCCACCCCTGAAGTGATAACTCAACGCTTCCCTACAGCCCAACTCCCAACAGCAGCATCGTGGGATAAACACAGTGAAGCTCCCTGAGTTACACCTCCCTAGCAGCCGTGTCCAACGGAGGGCGAAACACAGTTTACCTTGAGTCTCAGAAGAAGCGTTGGAGATTTTAAGGGTGCCGTGACTATAAAAGAGTATGGGGGAGTTTTGAAGTATAACTGAATACATTTTGCATTGTGAGATTCCTATGAGCCTATGAGGGCTGGTATGAGACTGGGACATGAAAAGAAGTTAACAATTATCAATTGTTCATGAGGTTGTTTGGTTCCTAAATAAGGATTACCACAATTAATTCTTGTGATGATGGAAACATCTCACTATGGAGTCTATGCCTGGTACTTCTCATGATAAGCTACCCATTATGATTCTGGTGAAGCTAATCTTACTGAGGCAAAACTGGCTCTCAAGTCAAGCAAGGCAATTAGTTTCATACATTTTCCTGCAAAGCTAAAATAGGTACTATCGTTCTGTGGGAAAATGATAAAGCCTTCCTTCAACAAATTTAGCCAGATTGTGAGCTGGCTGCTGGCCAGCATTCCGAAGATAAATGAATTACAATCTCAGCTCAGAAGGAAAGAGTGACTAGGCATCTAAAGGAACTGACATCACCTGTGGAGTGAGTTTCATTTTTCCTGCAGCTATAGGCTTCCTGTTCACCCTGGCTATGTGCCTCTCTGCTCACTTGTACTAGGTGAATGGCAGAACATGTCTTGTTGAGAAACTGAAACTTCCAAGCAAATAGAGAAGCCACTGCCAGATAGCATGTCTGGACTGTACCCTGCCTTGTCACAACTTACATAACCACCTGCTTGCGCAATAAGATGCCTGCATTTAAACTGAGGAAATGTTAACAATTTTTTTCTATAGCCTCTAATAAAGAATAGTTGATTGAAAATTCTACGTGCATTTCTGCGAATAGCTTGTGGCTTTCAAAGCCACTTAAGATAACTAGGGATAATACAGTCTGCAACGCCAACCTATGAAGATGGTTAAGGAAAGCAATTCATGTAAGAGGTCCCTTCTCATTTCAACCAGTATTTTTGGAAAGAAGCAGGTAGACAGAGGGCCATCTATCCAAGGTCTTGAAGTTAAAGTTCCAGGAGATCTCAGGAGAAGGGGTGTCATTGCACAGATACACATGTGTGTTCAATTAATTCTGCAGTAAACATCTTCTGAAAGTTAGAAATAGTTTAAATGACTGGGGAATTTATTTGCTTCCTGGGATCTTTCTTTGTTTTCTATTGTGCTCGATTTGACTTGATTTGATAAGACGATCTTGGTAACTAGAGCCTTCAGGTCCATATTTCAGATGGGAAAGGACAGAAGGATGGCCAAGCTGATTGGTTTATTTAAAAAGGATCCTTCTGCCTACAAGGCACTATCTGCTACCTTCATCAGATAACACCTTGCCTTAAACTACCCTTTACTGCTCCGTGTCTCATAAATGTGAATCCACATAAATATGGTATACTAGCCTTTGACAGTGAGGTGATATAATACAATACAATAAATATAAAATACAATAAAGAAAATATGGTGTTTTCCACAATCGTTTCTGGACTGCTATTTCCACATCCTGCATGGCATCATGCAATCCCAACACCTGTACAAAAACCAGCTCCAAACAGAGCATAGTCATATATGTAGTAAAAACCCTGAAATACATCACAGGAAAAATCCAGGTGCTCATGAACACAGAAAAAACAAAGATGCAACACACAGAAACAATAACTGACAAACCAAAAATCAATCAGTTTAATTCTAGCTTGCAAAACTACTGTAAAAAAGACGAGAAGACCAGCTACACACTGGAAAAAATATCTACAGAAGACCTATTTGCTAAAATTGCATGTGTGAAAATTTTTAAAAAGTAACCCTTATAATTCAAGAGCAAGAAAATGAACAACTCACTGAAAAAAATAGGAAATATCTGAACAGATCTTATCAATGAAGATGTCTGTGTATGAGTCAGAAAAATTGCACTTATATATGTTATATACATGAGAACTAGATCTTTGTCCAATGAAAAACCTTGAGTTACCAATAAGTGGATCATCATACCTTAAATGTAAGATTGACAACACCAACACCACAGAGAATCTAAAACAACCAAATTCTCATTTGTTGCTGGCAGGAACTCGAAATGTTACTGTTGTTTTGGGCCTACAACCTTGTTGTTTCTTATAATACTAAGCATGGGTTTTGCTATATGGTTGATGGTCATAGTCATTGATATTTACTCAAATGTCCATACAATCACCTATATCTGAAAGTGTAGAGCAGCTTTTTTCATAATTGTTAAAACTGAAATAAACACAATGCCCTTCATTGGGTGAATAAATATTCTTAGTGAATGAATGTTTTCATGTACCTTCGGAAAGGAGACTTGTGCCTCACAGATAGCATATCAATGGAAAAGTCCATATTAGAATAGGGGAGCCTAAAATAAAGGCCTCGTGAATAAACAAAGTCCCTATCATTAGAAAAGGATCCATGACAAAAACTACCGTTTAGAGGTTGGTTCTATAGATGTCAAGATTCTCATAAACTTAAGTAAATGAAAGCAAAGAGTTTGTTATTAGAACAGTCAGTATGAGTTCCATAAAGCAGATGCATCGGCATTCTCAGATCAGCTAAAGTATCAGATCTCTAAGATGCTTCCCCTTAACACACTCAAGCCCCGGGACTAACTAGGTTCAGGCACTACTGTGCCTGTACTTGAATGACAGCTTCTATTACAATCTCTGAGAGCCTAGATGCTCTATACTGGGCCCAGCAACTTGCTTGTCACTCTTCTCACAAGTGTGGGAAATGCATTGAGGGCAGGATTTGAATCTCATTTGGGCCACGACCCCCCAGAGTCAAGTTCAATCAATAATGGTGAATAATGACAATTCAGCAGCATTGGTTGATGGAAGTATCTTATGCCAAGCAAAGTAATACTGATATGGCTAAAAATCATCAACCCAAAGACTTAAGGTGAAGAATAGGAGTGATGATAAGGAAGAAGGAATGGAGAGAGGTGAATAAGGAGGAAGAGAAAACGTAGAAGACGGAGGAGAGGAATAAGAGCAAGAAGAAGGAATTCAATGAAGAAAAGCAGGAATAATCCTGCCCCTTGGAATACTGTGACAGACAAGTGGCTTATTGTTTAGATGAAAAAGACTCTCCTGCTACTGGTCCAGGTCCCACAGTGTGAATGGTGGTAACTACACAGAGCCTTGATGTGAACACTACAGAGAGTGTTCCTCAAGATACCTCATCTCACCTCCCTTTTCTCACCTGCTGAGTTGAGCAAGCATCCATAGAATACCTTAAGGAAATGAAAGCAATTTTGAAAGTTATATACACAGAGAGATACCACGGCCTCAAATGGCCAAAGTGAGAATCTGAACTCTATCACACTTGTTAACTGGCCTTTGACAAATAGCCACATATTTCGTAACCTTGGTTTTCCTACTTGTAGACTCAGTAACACTTTTCTCTTGGAGTGGTAGTGGAGAGGAAATGAAGCAATGTAAAATTAGTAAGAGTCTTCAAGTTCCTGGGTTTACAGCAGACACTTAGCAAGCAGTTGCTCTTTACCTACCTTGGCTGCACAGCCTGTTTGATTTATTTCACTTTCGAGCATGGTAACTTCTAGATAAAGTAGGAGAATTAGAGGCTTGCCACTGGGTCTATCTGCACCAACATCCTGTTTAAATGTTCCCCTAGCGACTTTGATGGAGAACCTGCCGATCAACTGTGTAGAAGCCAAAGAGCCAAGAAGAACAAACAGGACTATCAATGTTAGTGGCATCCAAATTAACAATAAGAGCTTGCATATATGTTTATGTGGCTAATCATTACTGAGCAAGTTATATATTCCATATATAGGCAAATAACAATAATTAATGAGAAAAGAGGCTATGGATTTGAAAAAAGCAAGGAGGGCTATTTAGGATGATTTATGGAAAAAGAAGAGGAAATGATGTAACTATATTATAATCTCGAAAAGGAAAGTATAAAGTAAAAATACAAAACCTTGCAAAATGGAGGAAAGAGAATAAAAGAGAGGATGTGAGCTCCCTCCTGAGCCCTAGAGCCAAGCATGCCAAGATGAACATCATACATGCATTGACTAAAATGAAAAAGTATCTTTTATGTTAACTTGCACAGGCCTGAATTCTCTGCCAAATACAGCTATGTGATTTGGAACCTTATCTTTTGTCCAGAAAAAGCAAATGAAATCTGTGTCTTTGTGACTCAAATGGCCGAAGTGGTCACTTTCATTTTCTCTATGTCTTCAGGCTGTTGTAACAGGACACAGCTGGGATGAATCAGAGGACAGCAACATGTCTCACCCTTCTCCATAAGCCTCCTTTTCCTGTTAACTGCTTCTTAACCACTAGCATATGCTTATGAAACTCGCCCAGAAAATGGAATTGAATAATTGGGAACAGAATTTCTGAGACCCGTTATAACAATGTATAGGCAACAATAACCTTTATCTCAATGCCAAGACATAAAAAAAAAAAAATCTCAACTCTGTGCTGAAAATAGAGATTACTGCTCCCTTTAGTGTGGGTTCAGAGGTATGTGAGGACAAAAGTCCTCAGTATCTAAGGATTAGAGAAAAGGAGAGATTTTCCTGTAAAGAGGAAGAAAGTGTTCTAAATCCATAAATATGATTACTTGTGTGGGATTGGATCCTTTGATGCATGAAGAAGAAGGTGAGCAACACATGAGCCTGGGAATAGGGAGAACTTCAGTTTGGAAAGGGAGGGAAAAAAAGCAGTCCAGGGGAGCGGGGGAGAGTTTATCAGAGCCAGCATAGTGAAGGAGCCAGCCCCCAGATACTAACTCAGCTTTCTGGGTGCTGAAGTCCCAGAAAGTATACATCCTTGCTTTCTGAAGTAAAAAGGTAGGATACTTATTCATAAAATCTGGAATTATGTGCCAGAGAATTCACTTTTATTTGACAAATATTGAACTCCGTTACCCATCATCATAAAATAAGAAACAAGATTAAGACCCTGTTCCTATGGAGTTTGTAATCTGGGTCATGTGCTTAAGATAAATGTCTTCATATGAAGCCAACTGCCTCCTGGTAAAAAGTTCATCATATCAAGCACATTCCTCCAGCCTCACCCCCAAATACATTAGATCTGATTGCATTTTCCTAGGCAAAAGCCAGAGGTTGCATTCCTGCTTGATAAAGCTTTCAAGAATTCAATCATGCACGCTACACACATCTTAATTCCAACATTGGCAGTCGGGCATGAGACTCTATTCTTTGGGTTGACAATAGGATCTTGCTCTCCCTGAAGTATGCATACCTGGAAAACATGCCTCGTTCTTTACTTTGTGCAATGGAAATACTTAAAGAATGAGACAAGTTTTAAAAACGAAAAAGAAAACGTTTGTCAACTAGGATAAATCATGCATGTGATTAGAAATGTAATTATTATATCTGGGTCCTTTCAGCAAAATCTTGCTAGTGTATGCAATGGTGTCAGCATTTGGAAGCTGATTATGGGATGGATCCCTGCATATGGCAATCACTAGATGGACCAGATATAGCTCTCTCTTGTGAGACTATGCCGGGGCCTAGCAAACACAGAAGTGGATGATCACAGTCAGCTATTGGATGGGTCACACGGCCCCCAATGGAGGAGCTAGAGAAATTACCCAAGGAGCTAAAGGGAACTGCAACCCTATAGGTGGAACAACAATATGAACTAACCAGTACCCGGGAGCTCTTGTCTTTAGCTGCATATGTATCAAAAGATGGCCTAGTGGGCCATCACTGCAAAAAGAGGCCCATTGGACTTGCAAACTTTATATGCCCCAGTACAGGGAAACGCCAGGGCCAAAAAGGGGGAGTGGGTGGGTAGGGGATTGGGGGTGGGTGGGTATGGGGGACCTTTGGGATAGCATTGAAAATGTAAACGAGGAAAATACCTAATTTAAAAAAAAAAGAAATGTAATTACTGAGTTTCAAGAAAGTAGCATAATTTATTGTAAAGGAAAATACATTTCACAATGAAAGCCGTGGCTTAAGTCTCAAATAAGCCTCTGTAAATCATTTTGTTAAAAATTTTGTCTTCTGGACACCTGTCTATACATCCTGACAGAGCCATTTTACTCAAGCAAATAATAAGAATAAGCCTGCTTTCAGGAGTTCAAGTGTAGACTCGGGTCCACAGTTTACACTTACAAGGGCCTAGCAGGTCTGTGATACTGTGAGGAAAGGAGTGAGAATTCTTTCATGGTTTGCAGGAGGAGCGCTAATGTCTGCTGACTGGACACCACAGCTGGCACATCAGAACATCCGGCTCCACAAAAAGGGGACCAGTTCCTTAAGGAGAACAAAGGTTTTTATTATTTTTTTTTTCCAATGCTTGACTCATCCAGCTCCTCCATAGACAGATGTTCAGACAAAATTACAACTGCAGCTGGGTCAAGAGCAGGAAGATCTGAAAGTAGAAATGAATTAGAGTGAAATTAGGACACTATTAGCCAAGAGATACTGTGTATGGAAACTGTCTGAAGCTAAGTAAATTTAGAAAACCTCTAAAGCTAAAACAGTCCCTCAAAAACACCCGTTTCCGGAAGACCCATCTTTCAGTAGCTGTTGCACACTATGATCATGCCTTCTATCATGCTAGCATAGTCTCTTCTGCCTTGAATCATCTGCTTCCAGACTACCACATGACTACTTCCTTCCAGTTAGCAGTGCCCTGGACTGCATCGTAGTTGCTCAGAACAGCATTTCTGATCAGTAAATACAGCCACCTCTCCACACTCTCCCATGCTAGTGTTGCTTGGTTCTAGATGCTCCAAGGATAAAACCCAGTTTCAACCTTTTTCTTGTACAAGCGGGAACATGTTTACTCGTAAGTGTAAACTGGCTTTCTTGGGTTAGAGAATCTCCCATAGCCACAAGAAACAAGTCAGAAGTCGTTGTCACAGTGGGGACAGCGTTTACTGAGTGACTCCTGAATGCCTTCCGGTGTTAGAACAGAGCTTACTGCTTGATTTTGTACAAAGTTCTACAAGAGAAACTTGTTCGTTTCTTGGGGAGGTTGGGGGCCAGGGAGGGAATGAGGCCTAAGAGCAGCCAAGACAAGATGAAAGAGGCAATGACTGCAACAATGTGGCACCTGACACTAATTATCTGGAAGGGTCAATGGCAGCCAGTCCTCACCAAGGGACAAGAAAGTGTCTACAGATGTCTCCAGGCCTTCTGTGGAAAGGAGCTTTAGTGTGAAAAAAAGGAAATCAAAGCAAAGCACTAGGCCAGGAGTGGACTTGGAGAAAACTCATCTGAAAACAGGCTTCATGTAGTCTGGTTTGGTTCCAGTTTTTTGTTGTGTTTTTTTTTTTTTTGTTTTGTTTTGTTTTATTTTTGGGAGGGTTGGCTTTTTTAAATGATATTGACACAGAAGAAGGCCACTTACCCTTCCCTTATTCAACAAGTGTTTGAATGTTTGCCACACCCAGGTGCTGTGCTACACACTGGTATTTCAGAGTGGGGAAGTCCCTTTACTGTCAGAGAAGAATTCCATGAATGTAAGGTGAGTATCTATACAGGGCTTCGAAGGCTGCTCCCTCAGCTTGCAGAGGTAAGAAAGTCATGATTAGCAAATCAAAAAACCTCCAAAGAAAGGCATCTAAGTGTTCCTTTTTGTCATTTCATCTAAAAACTAGCTTTCCTTGGTGAATCTGACTGAGGTTCTGCTTCAAGGAAGCCATTCTGTCCTGATTCTGACTAATGAGGGACATCGTCAACCAGCCAGGTTTTCCCTGCCCAGTCAGAAAACTGGCAGCCAAGCAACTTAGCTAAACCCTCTCACTTTAGCAAAAGATATAGTATGACTTGTTTACCAGACTAGTTATACACACACACACACACACACACACACACACACACACACACACACATACACACAAACACACACACACACACACACACACACATACACACACACACACACACACACACCTATATGGATAGATATAGAGAGTTTTTACTAAGAATTTTATAGATAAGGTATGAACACCAGTGAATCCTAAATAGGGAGGTCAGACAGATAGCTGGAAATGTAGAGAGAATTTCTCTGTTGTTTTAAAATCAGAATCCATTCTTCTCAAAGAAACCTGTCTTTGTCGTTAAGGCCTTGAGCAACTGAGTTCAGCCCACCCCCAGTACTGATGGTCCTGATGGTAACAATCACATCTCCCTGGCAATGGTAAGAACCAATGGTTGACCAAAGAACTGGCCGACACAGCCTAGGCCAACCGGTACTGCCACAACCAGCCACACAGTCAAAAGTTTTTGTGTGACCTAACTAAAGCATTTGGTAAAACTGTTGCTTGATTTTTAGTGCTAGTTCAAAAATCAATAATATGTAAAAAGACTCCACTGGGAAGAGAGACCCCTTGGTCTTGCAAACTTTATATTCCCCAGTACAGGGGAACACCAGGGCCAAGAAGTAGGAGTAGGTGGGTAGGGGAGCAGGTCTGGGGGGAGGGTATAGGGAACTTTTTCGGGATAGCATTTGAAATGTAAATGAAGAAAAGATCTAATAAAAAAATTGAAAAAAATACCACAAGTTAAAACATAAAAAAATGTTTGAAAAGCCATGAAAAAGCAACATTTTGTGTGTGTGTGTGTGTGTGTGTGTGTGTGTGTGTGTGTGTGTTTGTATACACCTATAAATTTTAAATGGAATAAACTCATTTGCATTAGTAATGCTCCCCCACAAACCTTAGGCCGTGTAACAAAAAAACAAAACAAAAAAAAAAAAATAAAACTGTGTTAGCCTTGGGGGAAAAAAAGAAAAGAAAAAGAAAAGAATGAAACAGGCCAAGTTAGCCAGGAGAAGAAACAATTGTTTTTATTGTTTGCAGACATTGCTATAAATTCCACTGATCCTCAAGAGATTGTTGCATAATGTTTACCCCAAATAAAAATACAGAAAAATAGCCAACCCAGTTATTGCTATCAGCAACATAGTCAGGACATTCACAGAGATGTGCAGTTATCAAAGCATGTTGGCTCTCTCAGCAACTGGGGAACATTATAGAGAGGCAAGTGGACCTCAAGTTAAGCACTGGGTAAAGGCATATAAAGGGAAGACAGAAGGAGGGAGAAAGAAAGGGAAGCATGAAGGAAAAAGGAAAGAGGTGGAAGGGAAGAAGGGAGAAGGAAACAGGGAAGAAGATGAGGGAAAGGTGCAGAGTACAGGCAGCTAGGAAATAGGGGAGGTTGGGTGCCTTGGGGGTAGAAACCAGTGAGGCTTTCAGAGGATATGTTGAACAAAAGCAGAATAAATTCTATTCACCTCTATTCTCTTTCTCTACAGAACATTGAAGCCATGGCCAGAGTATAGGTGCAGGAAAAAAAAAAAAAAAAAAAAAAAAAAAAAAAAAAAAAAAAAAAAAAAAGGT
This sequence comes from Mus musculus, assembly GCF_000001635.26. Classification (NCBI taxonomy): domain Eukaryota; kingdom Metazoa; phylum Chordata; class Mammalia; order Rodentia; family Muridae; genus Mus; species Mus musculus. Next base: position 34,450,945 of record NC_000085.6, read on the forward strand.
TCTCAGTAGTGCACAGCAAGCCCAGACCTGTGTGTGACAAGTTTCAGAAAGCAGGTGGGACAAAATATCTCAGCACTCACACCTCCACAGTAGCCTTGAAGTCCCACAGACTGGCATGTTAAAGAACCCCAGGACTGCTGGCATTTGAGGCCAGGTGATTAATGGTTGTGGGTAGACCGACTTGTGTGTGTCAGAATGTTTAGTAGCAATCCTGGCCTTTACTGCATGATGCAAGTGGTAACTATTCAGACCACAGAAGAGCAAGAAACTGAGAGTGAGACCAGAAATGGCATACAGCCAAGGGCCTGCTCCTCTCACTGACTTTCCCAAAGACTTACACCTAACCATGTAATTTCTACAGCTAGGCTCCACAAGTTTCTAGCATTTTACAAAATAGTACCACCAACTGAAGACTAAGAATTCAACCTTTGATGTGCTGCGCAAATCTCTAGATTCAAACCATACTGTTCTCTAAGTTATTACTAATAAGTATTCTATCAAAATCCAAGTTAAAATTTAATTGTATTTCATCATAACTAAATTATTATAATTTTAAAAAATTTGCTCTACAGTTTTAAGGTGTCCAGTTCCCTGCAGATATTTTTAATCTTGATTAATTTCTTCAACCCAATAAGTTGTTTTTAGTATCTAGTATAAAATTACTTTTTGAAACATTTGTTTATTTTATGAATATGAGTACACTGTAGCTGTCAGACAAAATAGAAGAGGGGGTCGGGTTCCATTACAGATGGTTGTAAGCCACCATGTGGTTGCTGGGAATTGAACTCAGGACCTCTGGAAGAGCAGTCAGTGTTCTTAACCTCTGAGGCATCTCTCAACATTCAAAATCAGACATAGGCTTTGTATAAAGGATAAGAACCATGCAATCCCTGTTACAGAACATACCACACATGCACACACATACACACACATACATACATACATACATACATACATACATACACACACAAATGCACATGTGCATGTCTACATTCACACATGTACATATACAAACACATATACAGATGCACATTTTCCATTGATATATTGTTGGGAGATGATACAATTAAATGCCAAGAAGAAACCCCTTCCTGGTTTTTCCTTCAGACATGGGCCCTTCACTGTGGACAGGCTTCTAAACTGTACTTAGTGAGTAAATGTCAAGTCTTCCTAAAAAGGACAGTGGGTTTTCTCCTGGGATGAATTTGGCTTTCTAGTCAGTCACGTTCACGATGGTTCATCTGTTTCTCCTGCACTGAGTCCTTTTGAATTAACAGACAGTAGCAGTCCTGACTCTTTGGCCTCCTCTCTGCCTTTACAGACAGTGTCTCTGTGCCTCTCATTCCCACCTGATCAGGAAACACCAGCTGTCACTTTCCCCCTCTGTCCTGATCACAATCTGTGATCTGTCTTATGCCATATCACAGCATGCCAGAGATGGATGAAAAATAGAGAAGTTAATAACTTGAAGTTGATTAATTACAATTAATTGATTGATTTTAAAAAGAAGTAGTTGTTCAGCTATGTACATGGTCAAGGGAAATAAATAAAATCTTTCACTTTTTCTTTCTTTTTAAATTTCTCCTCCAGAATCTCATTACATATTTACTCTAATAATAGAACATAATACCCTTCTTAAGACTATTAACATAACATCCCACTGTACATGGTGAGAAAGAAGTAATAATTCGTAAAGGAAGAGAAAAGTACATGCTAGGATTCAGAACAAGATGAGATTTGAAGTTTTAATTTCAATTACAAAGGAGGCATATGCTCTCACAGGTCTATAAAACATTATTTTGAGACTCTAACTAGCTATCATAAAGTTTCCTGGCATCCGTGAACCCAGTACATACTATTTCACACTTCTAATGCATGCAAATTTGTTTTACAAATTCTTATCCGTTTCCTTGCGGAGTTTCACATGCAGCTGTTTGTTAAGGAAGAGCTGACAGAATTGCAGGGTAGGCAGGATGCCAGACCTTAATGATAGTCTTGAAATACATTGGCTAAAGGGAGTGGGTACCATTAGTGCAGCCACTTTTGAAAACAGGATGGTACTTTCTGAGTCGAACAAACAAAGCTTATAAATAGAACTAGCACATAGCAGCTCATCTATCCCACCGCCCGCAATTTTCATTTCCAAAGGAAATGAAATCAGTATACCAAAGAGTTATTATTTGTATACCCTTATTTATCATAGCATCATTCATGACATGTGAAGCCAACCAGAATTGATGAATGGAAAGATAAAATACTGCAATACATATATATACATACATATATATATGTATATATATATATATATATATATATATATATATACATTCCACTGTGTGTGTGGTGTGTGTGCGTGTGTGTGTCATGGAATATTATAAAAGAATAGTTTCCATAATTTATGTCAATATAGATTCAAGCAGAGGATATTGTGTTTAAGTGAAATAAGCCAGACATTGAAAAAAGGAATAACAGATATTCTTATCCATGTAAAAGCTGAAAATATTCACTGAGTTCATATGTGAGTACTGGTCCTAAAACTAGAAAGGGTAGCAGAGTAAAATACAAATAGAGATCAAATCACATATTCCAATCCACAGTTAGAGGGGTGGGTATATTTGCCGGTCATATAACACAATATGGTGGCCATACCTTAGGACAACATTGTTGAATAGTCAATAAAAACTAAAAGAGAGATGAGCTAGTATGTTGGCTCAGTAGGTTAGGATGCTCACTGCCCAGCTTGACACCCTGAGTTCAATCCCAAGTACCCACTTGGTGAAGTGGGAGTTTTAACTCAGCTGTCTTTTCATCCCACGTGCTTACCATGCCATGAGTTAGCAAAGAAAGAAAGGAAGGGGGCAGACAAACATGATTACACATAAACCAGAAAAGCTTCAAGTCTCCCAACAACAGGTAAATAAATAAATAGCAGGCAAGAAATAAGTACTCCTTACCTAGATTTAATCATTCTGCTTTGTGTACACAGATCAAACATCACAACATACCTAAAATAGATGTAGTTACAAAAGAGAAGTCTGTTGAGTCTGTGTTATTGAAACATGTACCGTGGCTTGGCTGATTCATCCAAACCTGACCGAGCTAATATACACATCCTGAGGCTATCTAATGGTTGCTTGGGACAGTCCAGAGCTGATTTCTTTCAAAACCACCTTCAAAAGATTTTGTGTCCTACATATTTTTGAACCATCTTCCAGGGCAGTTAAGAGCTTTTGCCATTGGGGCTGATACATAGCTCTTACCTTTCTTTCACCTTGTGTGGTCAGGATTTATCAAATTGTGACCTATGAAGTATTTGCATGAAAAGCCCTGATCCTCCCCTAGACATGCTGTATCCAACCTCAGCAGTTCAGCCCACAATTGTCTGTTCTTTATGCTTGCTTGCAGCAATTCTCATCCATCCTAATGTCTAGGAGCTCTGTCTGCAAGGAGGATGAGCATCATTGAAGCACAGCTTCTAGAGTGCAACATGAACTAGACATGAGGATGTTAATATGTCAGGGAAAGCTTCAATGAAACTAAATATTCAGCAATGCTATATTCCATTCCTCATTAATAACAAACATAGAGATGGTTTCTGCAGAAAGGGAAATTAAAGACTCGAGGTGAGCCTCAGAGCCACAGTCCTTCTCTTTTCACACACTCTCCTATGCTAGCACGGCTCTACACACCCTTTGTTACTCCAATGCAGATTATGAAAGGTATACTTATTTGCTCAACAAATATTAACTAATCCCTGCCATGAGTCAAGACTTATTCTTGTCAACACAACAGATAGTTAAGGTAGGGTGTTTCCCTAGAGTTGGATCTTATTTCCAGGTCTCCTTTAGCAATTCCAACAGGGTAATTCACCCCAGACAGTGAAATGCTAGAAATTCCCTAGTCCAACTGCCTTTATTGTTTCTGTGATGTTTCTTGATGTGTTCTGTGCTGTGTCATGAAGGTGCTACTGTTGCCCTGGGGATGTGCTGGAAACAGAACAAAGAGGGTAGGTACAGCTAACTCCCACCCGACCATAACAATCCCAGCTTTCTCTGAGGTTGTTACAGGTCCATGTTGGATTTTAGTCGAGACAAGAAAGTTTCTAATATATTTTCTTAGAGTAGACACATAATTGTTTAAATTTTATCCTGAATAATGATCATCTAAACCTTTAAAATAGATGATAAACTATCCATTGAATTTTTTCAAGTAGAATTAGTTTTTAAGTTTCATGGAGACTTCATAGTGTTGTCTGTGGTTGCTGTATAATTTATCTTCCCACAAAGTTATGGGTTAATTTTTATGAGGTCTGAGTTTTTTCTTTGTGGTAACAAGCATTGTGAAAAGAGAGATTTACAAACCAGATTTTAGGTGAAATTGCAAACATTTATGAACTTGGATTTTCTTTCAGACCCCCCTATTAGCATCTCAACCACTTCTGATTCAAGCTGACACACAAAGAGACACAGTAGGTAGAATTGAAAACCATAAATGTTAAATGGATAATTTAAATAAGCTTTGGATGTTATGTATACACTTATCAAATCAAATAGAAGTTCATTAGACTCAACTGATTGTCACTAGCATAAAATTAAAGTTGTTATGCTCTGAAAGAAACAATTTACTGCACCGTTTTCCTGGGGATTGAACCCAAGGCTTTCTGCAGGCCAGACACTGAGCCACATACCCAAGCCCATCGTGTTCTTCTGATATTACTATAAATCAGAGAAAACATGGCAGATTAGCAGTTACGTGGCATGGAGTCTTTCCTGACTAGATGGTCTCAGTCAAGATGCTTGATCTGTAAGAAGCCTGAAACACTAGAACACTAACTTTCAGAGAAATTCTCTATGACATTCACCGGGTGTTTTGGAACATGGTCAACCCACAAAAGGAATTCTTTAGTCACATACCTTAATTCTCCCATTTCCTGAACATACGTTGTCTTGTCTGAACACGTTTCAATCTTATCTGGCCTAATGGTCTTGCTTAGTCTCCTTTGAGATATCAGACAGAGCCAATTCCCCACTGAATTAAAACGTCTTTCAATTTGTGAACTTTGTGTGTGTGTGTGTGTGTGTGTGTGTGTGTGTGTGTGTGTGTGTGTGTACATCTAGGCCCTTGTTTCAAATTTTTCCAATTGTTCTCAAGGCTTAGACATCAAAACGAAGCAGGAAAGACCGTACCCTGTTATTACCAGTTAGTATGCATATTCATTCATATGTATACTCCAATCAACCTACTCATTCAGAAGAAGGTAGTTATGTGTGGGTGCCTGAGCATAAATAGAACTCCTTAATCCAGTTGGGTAACAATGAATAGGCTTGGTTGTTTGCACTCTTGTCTTTCAGTCAATAGAGGCCCCCACATCTACACTGGAGTGTGCATTGTTTACCTTTAATGAGGAAAGTTCCTGATAAAGCAAATCCTAATTAACAATAGTAACTGGTGTTCTGTTTATGTTAACACTTGACACTTGAGAAAAGATCTTAGACAGGGCAGTTTCAGGATAAAGCCACTTGCACGGTCAAGGTTTTATTTTGCTAGATTAGTCATCCTCGATGCTCACTAGTATAAAATCTCTAGGGGAATGATAACGTAGGAGAGTTTACGTGTTTTCCATGTTTTGATAGTCTCTCTTAAGTTCAGGTTTAGGGTCTGAGTACCAAGGATTTTTGTCTCGATGACTTCCAAATGGCCATACATATTCTAGGTGTCCTGAAGTTTAGAAAGCCAAGAAAGCTCAGACTTTTGTTTGCTTTTGTATACCCAGGGGGGTCTTTGAAATTTCTTTTTATTAGGTATTAATGTGTGTGTGTGTGTGTGTGTGTGTGTGTGTGTGTGTGTGCACATGCACATTTCTATCTGGGTGTGTTGGATATGTATTTTCTTGATGTCTAAAAGAGGGAGTTATATCCATTGAATCTAGAGTTGCACATGGTTGTAAGCTACCTGATATAGATGATGAGTATTGAGCTCCAGTCCTCTGAAAGAACAGCAGTGTTCTTAGTCACAGAGCTGTTTCTCTAACCCTGACTTAGATATCTTGTCTAACGTTGCTATGCTTCGATTTTTCAGATCTGTCCTTTGCAAAGTATAAAATTATCTATCCATACAACCTCACAAGTTTATAGCATATCTAAACAAATTCTATATATGAAAGCATTCTTCTGAGTCCTTTGTAAATGTGAGGGGAGTTACTTTTCTATTGCTGTGATAAAATATCATGACCAAGAAAACATATAAAAGAAAGAATTTATTTGAGCTTATACTTCCAGAAGGTTAAGAGTCTGTTATGGTGGAGAATCATGGCAGAGGTGTGTAGGAAGGTGAGGTAATTGAAGAAGATGTTGAGGCTCACATATTGAGCAAGCACAAATGAGAGAGAGAGAGAGAGAGAGAGAGAGAGAGAGAGAGAGGGAGAGAGAGAGAGAGAGAGAGAGAGAGAGAGAGAGAGAGAGAGATCTTTAAGATCTCAAAGTCCATCTCCAGTGCATAATTCCTGCAGCAAGACCACACCGCTTAAGCCTTCTCAAACAGTATCACCAACCAGGGACCAACTTTTCAAATGAGTGAGATTATGGGAGACATTTCTCCTTCAAAAAAAAACCCATAATTATAATGATACTTTTGAGAACTGTTAATAAAATAATTAAATGAGGTCATTAGCTTGGGCCAATCCAAACTACAGATCTGATTCAGCTTTGTTTAAAGTGCCTTTACTGCCTCATTTTCTTTTGTTGCAATTACCTTTGTATTGTGAAGATCATATGCCCCAGTACAGGGGAATGCCAAGGCCAGGAATTGGAGTGCTTGGAATGAGAAGCAGGGTGGGAGAAGGGTATAGGGGGCTTTGGGGATAGCATTTGAAATGCAAATGAAGAAAATATCTAATAAAAAAATTAGCTATTGGCAAGAGTCTTGCTTGAACCGTAGCATTTAAGAAGCTGTCTCATTATAGAGAAAAATATGTCCAGCTGAAAACTATTTCTTCCCTCCAGTATACCCCTAAAATCATATTTATTTTCATGTATAAAGACATGTCTTGCCACAGCTAATATTAATTTACATTTCCTGAAAGATTAACTATGAAAGTGTTTATTTAGTGGATAGCTATTGCTGCAAATGTTAATAGATTAAGCATATATGTCTGTATGATGACAATCTCCAAAGAAGAACTTGAAGAGAGTAGACCACTTTTTCTCTATGTTTGGCTAAATCCTGTTAAATAATTTCTTTCACAGTCTCACAGTGACTTTTTAGAGACATATTGGTATCTAGGGAAACATGAAAGGTAAGTATTCAAAGACTAGGTCAAAGGTCAGCATTTCTATTAGTACCATGATGAGCATGTCATGATCGGGTTGGAGTCACTCACATTGTCTACTCAAAATTTAAATGTGGATGATATAAATATCTCTATATAGAAACTCAAAAGAATCAACATCATCAAATTTGAGGAATCAATTATGGGACATACCTGTAATGCCAGCACTCAGAAAGTAGAGGGGAAAGGATTATATATTTGAGACCAGATGAAACTTTGCAGAGCCAGCTTGTCAAGGGGACAATAATCGAGTTCAACAAAAAAATGCAAATATTACTTTCATTTTCCTATATAAGCAATTGTTGAAAAATATTGAAATTGAGTCAAATTATAATTTCATTAGAAAAACAAAATTAGAATTAATTAACCAAAAGAGTCAATGATTGAGAACCACAAAATTGTCAAAAGAAATCATAGTAACCCAAAATAAATAGAAAGCCTTATGGACTTGAAGCCTTAATATTAACAAGATTAGACTTCAAATTAACCTTCAGATCTATAATAGTTTCTTTCAAAAAATCCAAAAGACTTGTTTTCTTGGTTGCTTTTCTTTTCTTTTCTTTTCTTTTCTTTTCTTTTCCTTTCCTTTCCTTTCTTTTCCTTTCCTTTCTTTTCTTTTCTTTTCTTTTCCTTTCCTTTCTTCTCTTCTCTTTTCTTTTCTTTCCTTTTTTCTTTTCTTTTCTTTTCCTTTCTTTTCCTTTCTTTTCCTTTCTTTTCTTTTCTTTTCTTTTCTTTTCTTTTCTTTTCTTGGATTGTAAAAACCAATGATGATATTTCTAAGGATATGCAAGGGACACAATCTTGGAAAAGAATAAAAGTAAGGAACTCATATTTCCCAATTTTAAAACATGCTACAAGGACATACTATCTAAAATAGTGTGGTCTTGTTGCAATGACAGACATCGAAATTACTGCAACAGAATGAAAAGTCTGGAAATAAGTTTCCACCTCTATGATAAATTGAACTTTTGACATGGGTTTCAGGAACAGTCAGTGAGACAATATTCTTGTTGAGAAATTTTGTCAGGTTACTGGGTACTCAAAGGAACCAAAGCCATAAGCATAGGAGCTAAAACTATTTTTAAAAAACTTAGAAGAATATATAGGTATAAATCATCATGAACTAAGATTAGGTAGCGATTCTTAAATAGTATAGCAGAAACAAGGAACAGAAAGAAAAAGAGATATCTAGACTTCAACTCTCCAAACTTTTGTGCATTGAAGAACAGCACAATCAATCAAACCAACAACTCACAGACTATCTGACCAGAACGTACAAGTCCAGAATAAAAGAGAGTTGTTCAATCTGATAATGGGAAAATATAAATATTTTTTAATTGTGCCAAACTTACACTGAGCACTTTCCCCTGAAAGCAGGATCAAGGCAAGAATGCTCTTGTTCATTATTTCTATTCAGGATTTTACTGAATCTATAGGCTTCCTGTCAGAGCAGAAAGCAAGAAAAAAAAAAAAAGAAGGGAGGGAGGGAGGGAAGGAAGGGGTGAGATGCCTCGATTTACCTACATATTTTATTTTCTTGCTTCTACTCTCTATTCTGGATTTGAGCCTAAAAGATTTTTGCTATTAAACTTATTCTGCAGGATAGGATTCAGAACTGCATGACTGCCCTTAAACTCCAAGAACATCCTGCAGGCTGGTTGCAGTGATGATCTGCACACACAATCCAAGTGTTAACTGTTGAGGCCAAATGTCACCTTAGAGGATGTCTTAGCTAAGGAGGAATCACGGGCTAACCACCATTTAATGAGCATTAAGTAGGAGAACTGAAGGTCAGAGAAAACTGGAACAGGAAAAGTTGGTGGATTTGCAAGAAATAAGCTAAAGAAATGCCAACTATCTTTGGAAATTTGCTTAATGTTCTCTTATTGTCTGTGAGATAGGAATAATATAAGCATCACCCATTCTCTCTCTTCTTACTCAGAGCCCAAATGTACAATAAACTCCATAAAGTGACTCCTAAGGACATTCTGTGCTTCACTCATGGATCAGTACCTTGCTGAGCCATTATCAGAGACGCTTCCTCCCGTAGTAGATAGGAACAAATGCAGGGACTCACAGCTGGACAGTAGGCAGAGAATGAGAGACCTGGAAACAGTTGTAAATGAGAGGTCTCCATCAAATCCCTCTCCTTGGGGCTCAGGGAACCCAGTAAAGAGAAGGCAGAAAGAAAAGTATACGAGCCAGAGGGAATGGAGGACACCAAGGAAATGAAGTCCTCTAAACACAGCAGAGCCAACACACATACGAACTCACAGAGACTATAGCAGCGTGCACAGGACCAAGATGCATCTACACAAGCTGAGATCCCAGTGCTGAGAGAAGCAGTGGACACATGTCCCCATCCCTAACCCAAAAGCTCTCGCCAATTGCTAGCCACCAGCAAAAGAAAAATTAGTTTTCTCCAGTGGAGTCTCACTGGAGATACAATCTACTCAAGGCCAGGCCCCATGCTTAACTATAGACGACCAACAAAAAACAGACTCACTGGTGTCTTTGGAGATTCTGTGTCTCATAATGTTTTGTCGAGGCAGTTTTTACTAGTTTTTAAATCATTTTTTATGAATTCTTATGAATCCTATGCATATGTATTAAGGCTTTAAGTTTTGTGATTTTAGGGGATTCCTCTGTGGGTATATCTGCATCTATATGAGTTTCTGGTGATTTTTTTCCCCTTTGGCTCTTTGTTTTTCATTTGTTGTTTTTCCCTTTTCCCATTTGCTTTTGTTTTGTCTTATTTTGTTATTTAGATGCATGTTTGTTTTCTAAGAAAAGACAGAGAGTGTGTGGAATCAGATGGGAGGGGAAGTGGAGGAATTCTCCAAAGAGTTGGAGAAGGCAAAGAACAGAATTTGAGTATATTGTCTTATAAACATGTCTCAATAAAGGAAAAATAATAAAACAAAATAAAATAGAATACTTACATATGGCCTTCTTTCATTCCATAGTATAGAAACCTTCCTCTCTCAGGTCCTCTTTTTCATAACCTTATGTCTTATTACTCTGAAATGGACTTCTTCCTTTATTGTCTAATGTGTGAAGTGGCTCTCTGAGATCAACACAGAGGTATTGTTTAAAACAAGTGGAATGTGTTGACTCTGACCATAAGGATGTTTTAAGGATGAAGAGGAGTCATGCATACAAAGCGGTTAGCATTGTGTGTAAACCATTAACGGGTCTATTACATAGTAACTATTATTAGCACTCTGTTATGATCAATCTTTACTATCACACTGTAAGACCCACTGTGCTGTTGTCTGAGTGTGTGTGCTCAGAATTAAACCCAGGAAGGAAAACTGAGGAGGAACCCTGGGTGGCCTGCTGTGTTAGGGTATACACAAGGGTCATGACATAGCAACATACAGTGATCCAGGCTGGTCTGCTGTATTAGGCTCTGCACAGATGTTATGGTCTGAAAGAAGCCCTACTAGAATAAGCCATACCAGTGAGCCAAACAAGAAGTTCTGATCCTGGATCACTAGTTCCTGGCTGGCTGCCCAGCACCACTAGGACTCACCCTTGAGGCTCACATCTGCAGCCTGTTTTCAAGCCTCTTTAACACTCTCCAGGGGGTCACATCATTCTGCAAGAGTACCAATGTCCTCCCTACACTATTACATGTGGTGCATTTCTTTGCAAACTCTTCCCCAGTGGTTTGGTCTGTGCTGTTGTTGTTGTTGTTGTTGTTGTTGTTGTTGTTGTTGTTTCTCATTAGTGAACATCAGCTACAGTGCCCCTGACATCCAATCACAAAGGATCCTTCTGTTAAGCTCAGCAATTGCCTGTGGGGATGGACACTTGAGGGAATTTATACCAAAGCCCTCTTTTAAGAATGTACAGCTCTGGAAACAGATGCAGAGACCCACATCCAAACATCAGGCAGAACTTGGGGAGTCTTGCAGGGCTGTTTCTGACTCTGTTGCCTGCCATTGGATCCCCTTCTCCTACCTGGACTACCTGTTTGAGGCTCTTGGGATGGGGGGAAGAGGTTATGCATAATCTGCTGTGTTAAGGTATACACAAGGGTCATGACATAACAATATACAGAGTTGGGTGGTACCCAAGGGAAGCTTCCCAGAGAAGAGGAGAGGGTAATGGGGGAGGGATTTGTAAGAGTGGGACTGGGAAGAGAGCTGAGAGAGGGACTGCGATCAGGATACAAAGTGAATAAAGAAAATAAATTATTGAGGAAAAAAAAAGAATAGACAGCCCTTGCATGAAGGAATTCAACTTGGCCTCACAGAAAGAAAAGCAAATCTTCAAAGGGAAAGCCAGAGTGTCCTCTTTCACAGTGTAGACTTGTTTTCCTGATGCGTTTAGAAAGATGTGATAAGGAAAAGGAGCCACTGGGGGACAGCAGAGCTCGGTAAGGTAAAGGTGGCTTCTGAGAACTCTCAGACTCGTGTGGACCGCAGCTTGCATGGACACTAGCTGGTAGAGTTTCTGAACCTCTCTGTGTCATTCATGAGGCTGTTGTGAGGAGTCACATGAATTGGTAGACGGAAAGGGAGTCAGAGAGTTGGATACGTTGGGACTATGTAACACAGCTGAAGACAGAGACAGATGCCAGGCTGCACTTAGTAGGGTATTTGCTTTCAGAAGAAGTCACACTAAGTGCTAAAAGGCTATTTGCTACCATCTTCTGAAAACTCAAGAATGTGTTACAAACTTCATCTTCCCACCTGGAGGATATTTTAGGAAACAGAGAGTTGTTCTCCAGGGGCAGAGAAAGGGTTGGTCTTACAAGTAGGCATTGACTTTTAAGTTATTTCAGACACGTCCAAGCATAAATCTGTGAAATGAACTTTACATTTAAGTTGCCATAAAACAGCTACCCAGGCCCACCTTGGAGATGAGTTGGTCAGGATGAGGTTTGCGACTGCGAAATGACATCAAAGCACTCAGTTTGTATTTGTATTTGGCCTACATAGCCTGTGGGCCACCACAGTTCTGACCAGCACTTAGAAAGTGGTTCTCCACTCTCCACTAATGAAAACCACCTATAACCTCCTAGGTTCATTTACACCACAGGGATTTCCCCTCTAACATAAAGGCAGAAGGAAACCACAGCTTTTTCATGATTTCTCTTAAGTACAAAAACCAGAAAGACATTTGATCAGCCAAGAAGTGGGAATTATTGGACACCATGAAACCTGGGAATCAAGTATAGCAGAATTGCAGCCTAGAACTGAGGTCCACGGAGAGTGCAAAACTCAGAACTGCCAGTGTTCTCAGAACACAGCCTTGTCATACTCTCTCTCCAAGAAAGTTTGTCTCTTTTGTCTTTTCTAGAAACACACTCATCCTTCCTTGATTTTGTAGAAGAGCATCACCGCTCATGCCATGGACAATAGGCATCACCATGCATGTACCACTGATAACAGGCTCAACATCATAATCCCAGGTCTCTTGCTTACTACATATCCTAAATTTCCAAGAGATGGTCTATTTATTTACAAATAGATCAAGTTTCCAACCTAGGTTTAGAAGAGAGTGGCCATAGTTAACACTTTATGTAAAACAACCATAGCGATATGAACCAGTGTGTGCAGTGTGTGTATGTGTGTGTGTGTCCAAGTCTTCTACCATATTTTTAGCTTCAAAGTTAAATCTTACAAAGTTAAAGATTGTATTAATTTATTATTACCACTACCATCACCACTATTAGTATGATTGATATATTATAAAGTATAATACTTAAAATGTATAAATATAGAAAACTTGGCATGCCCATACTCCTATGCAGCCATCACAGCAATCAAGGAAGGGCATGTGCCCCTCATCCTTCAAAGATTCTTAGCATCCATGAAGGCTAGGTCTGCACCCTTCCCAGTCTCCAAACAGCTACCAGTCTATTTTGTCAAGGTGGATTTATTTGTATTTTATGTAAACAGAGCAATATAATATATATTCTAACTGACTTTTTCTATTCATCATAATTATTTTTTAAATTATCCTTACAAATGCATGTAGTTTTCCATTTCTATTTCCTGCTGGAAAGTATTCCACTTATGGATGCTTTCTTAAACTGCTGTAAACTGAACTTTTCAGAAAAAAAATATATCTAATAATACAGGTCCGAAGCACTTCATTAAGCTTCTACATGTTGACTCAGCAGTTGAAGCAAAAAATGTAGCAAGCAAAGTGTATTGCAACAATGCCCGTGTATGGTCCCATAACTACCTTTTGACACTCAACAAAAGAAAGCTCCCAATGGCTTTGGAAACCAAGAGTGTGGAAGGAAAACAACAGAAAGGGTAAGCACAGGTCTTCATGTTCCACACCATCTGTGCAAACCAAAGAAAAGTCACTTCCTATCTCTGACCCTCAGTTTCCTTATTTATAAAATGAGGAAACTGGATAGGGTGTCTCAGCCTTAGTATTTGTGGATTCTCCTAACTTGCCCGGGACAGCACATGACCTGTCTTCCTCTAACAATGTTAGTTAGATCTGAAACATATCCAGCCCACAGGCTTCTCACGGGAACTACAAAATAGTGGTTTTGTCTCCATGATGCCCAATTCTAAGAGGCTTCTTTCAAATGTTCTTCGTGGTCAGTATCCACTTGTATTCAGGAATCTGCTCTTGGTTTAAGAGTGGGGCTTCCTCCTGGTCAGTATCCTCACCCTGACCACTGACATGGCCTCCTGCTTCCAAAAGTGCTACAGATAGCCAGCCTAGATGTCAGCTGTGGTTCCAGATCCAGCCTCTTTCAATTTTGGTCCTTTTCAGTACTTATCCCTTGTGTGACACTATTCTTAGAGAAAGATGAACAAATATCTACTCACACCATAAAAGGAACTGATGTCAGACCAAGGTAGCACCATCAATACCACCAATATCTAACTTGGTGAATCAATGAGTTTTCTGAGGCTATTTGCTACAGATGAGTGAGAAATTACCTACAGAAATGTGGATGACTCAAAGGCAGCTACATCACCAAAAGCCCATAGAAGTGGGTAATATCTCATAAGAGCTGGGACCCTGACAGCATTCTGTATTACTCGAAAGAAGTTCCACGGGTAAGAGAGTCTCCTCACTCCTCACTTCAGCATCTTGTCATACTTATATGACCTTTGGGAGAGAAGAGATTTATGAATATTCTAAGTTTCAGGGACTTCCTGAGACTTGGAAGTTGTGGAGTTCTTCCACCTGAAAAGGAATGTTTCAATTTGGAACTTCCTGAGTCTTGAAGAGAGTCCCTCTGGAATGGAAAGGTTTAGTTCAGAATAAATTGCTACACAACATAACATCCCCTCCCTCTCCTGCCACATGGGCAAATATCCACCTCCCAGACTCTCTTCAGATTCTGCAGATAAGCAGAGTTACAGCTTGAAGATTAGAAGTGTACAAGAAAAGGAAGCTGGAATGGAATGCCAGCAACAGCTTCTGGGTGAAAATGGTGGAACATCGTGACATCAGAGATGGAGGGAGAGGGGAGTTTTATATCATAATCTCTGCAAAAAGATTCTCACCCATTCATCTTCCTACTGCTCTGACTTATTTCATCTTCATGGAAGAACTAGGGAGTAGTCAAGACTACTTGAAGCTACTCTACCTTCCATATACTTTAGAGGGATAGAAACTGATAAGTCACTGTTGCAAGTGATTTAATGACTTTCTTGAAAGCAGATAATCGGGAGCTCCACCACAGGCTCTTCAGGCTTTCAGGCCTAAGTCTGTACTCTGTGATATCTATAGAACACTTTCCAAGAGTAAGATCCTTGAAGGAATAAAAATTATATGACAATGTCCCTTCTTTCATAGATCCCCCCAAAAAAGAAAATAATGATTTAACCCTTTTTGCAGTAGATGACAATTACCACAGAGACCCATAACTGAGCAAGGTATAGAGGATACGATATTACCAAATATTCAGAAATAGTGAATATCTATTTCATACCCTCCTCCACCCAAGACTTGGGGGACTTAGGGGAAGATGGAACAGAAAGATTATAAGAGCCATTGGTGATGGATGACTATAAGGAAACAATGTATTATGAACAGAGCAGGGAAGATCAGACAAAACTCCAGAATGGAGAAGGAAGAAGTAGGCAGTAAGCTAAGGAGATAATGGCAGTTTATAATGGCTAGAAGAGGGAGAGTCCATTTTCTTTGAAGATACAATCCCTGGTGGGTAGGTAACCCTCCAGTAAGGTAATATGCCTAAGAGTACATGAACAAAATAAACTGCATTTGCTTTTCTTTAATTGGGTGGGTAGGAAAAGGGGATGAATCTGGAAAGAATGGGGGTAGGAGGTGAGTCTGATCAAAATGTATTTTGTGAACTTCTCAAAAATTGATAAAAATGAGAAAATTGTAGGAAGGTCAGGGAATGAAGCTACTATAAAAATAACCTGTAGAGACCATATATAGTGGGTTAGGCACTAACCCCTGTTGAAGGATGGGGCCACCCACCCATCTCAAAAATATTAACCCAGAATTGCTCCTGTCTAAAGGAAATACAGGGACAAAGAGTGGAGCAGAGACTCAAGGAAAGGCCATCAGAGACTGCCCCACCTAGGAATTCATCCCATCTTTAAACACCAAACCCAGACACTATTGCTGATGTCAAAAAGCACTTGCTGACAGGAGCCTGGTATAGCTGTCCCCTGAGATGCTCTACCAGAGCCTGACCAACACAGATGCGATGTTAGCAGACAACCATCAGACTTAGCACGGGGACCCCAATGGAGGAGTTAGGGGAAGAACGAAGGAGCTGAAGGTGTTTGCAAAACATAGGAAGAATAACAATATCAACCAGAACCCCCATATCTCCCAGGGACTAAAACTCCAACCAAAGAGTACACATGGAGGGACCCATGGCTCCAGCTGGATATGTAGCAAGGATGGCTTTATCTGGCATCAGTTGGAGGGGAGGCTCTTGGTCCTGTGAAGGCTCAATGCCTCAGCATAGGGGAATGCTAGGGCAGTAAGGCAGGAGTGGGTGGGTGGGTGGGTGGCGGAGCACCCTCATAGAAGTAGGGGGATGGGATAGGGGGGTTGCAGAGGGGAGACCAGAGAGGGGGAAACACTTGAAATGTAAATAAATAAAATAATCAATTAAAAAATTAACCAGCAAAACACCACAGGCATCAGAAATGAGTAAGGGAGGGAGCTGGGGAAACAAAATCTTATTTTCTCTTTGTCCTGACATCACAGGTCACAGATGACCAGCAGGCAAGTCACTTAGCAGTAAAGGCTTGGAAGAGGCAGTCTTTTTTTTGTATACTGACAAAGATGTACTGAAAAAGTCCAGGGCACCAGGAACATCTTGGAAGAGAGAGTAATAAGAATAAAGACATTGGATAATATGAAGGAAGGCTGTGAAATGCTACCTTCTGGATATGCCATGCATCTTTGCAATCAAGAATTCACAGTACCTGAGTCTGCCTATGAGGGTCCTGTACAATACTGAGCCTGTAAACATTCATTCATGCACATTATAGATAATCATGGGGCCCTATTTTTCCCTGAAGAACAAATTGGCTTAGATGGATGGGGGCAGGGTAGGTAATCAATTGTTCTCTGTAGTATTGCCATTGCCTGTGTTCCCACATTCTAATTGATAGCTCTATTCACACGCTCACACATAGTGTTCTGGTTAAACTCTAGTTTTGTGGGTCAAAAAACAAACACAAAACAGAGCAAAAGAGACATGTGAAAGGATAACTTAGAGGGGAGAGGGGAAACTGATGAGAGGAGATAAAAGAGAACGGAGCCTATGTCACTCAAACTCATTATATACATACTTAAAATTGTCCAAAATAAACTTAGTTTGAAAATCTAAATTTTAAAAATCTAAATGGAATTAAAGAGAAAAATATATAAAATAGAAATTCCTATGCCTTGTGTTTCATTCTGCGAGTGCATTTTTCACTACCAACACTCTTAGCTAAAATTGTGCAAAAGTTACTCTGCCACAGCTTAGGGTGTAGACCTCTGTTGAATGCAAATTAAATACAGTTGAGTGACAATGACAATAATTTCGTCAAACTGACGTGTATTCAAGTGACATTTTTAATCCCTGTCTGCTTGTTTCTTGTTCTTGGTGACTGGTCAGATCCCATGTGCTCTTCCACAGTGAGACCTGCACTAATGATTAACATTCCCGCTTCTTTAAAGAACCCACCACCTGCTTGAAGTTTATTTTGCGGGGAAATGATTAGCCTGAGCTAGGTTGGAATTTCTTACCCAGTTATTCCTTAGAGTGTTTACATCTCTAAAGTTGGGAGGGGGAGGGGCGGGGGAGGGGCGAGTGTTTCTGCTGCCTTTTGATCTGGACATCAAATCTCAGAAAGTGAATAACCATTCTGTGAATTTTAAGGTATCTTTCAAATCTAAACTTCAGGATTTCAGGAGTCTCTGGAAACTATGAAATGTCTTCCTGTCACAATGTGGTCAACTTGCTTTGTCAAGGAATTGATAATGCATTTTTTTTACATACCATCGTGACTCCTGAAACATAGACTGCACAGTATGTTTTGGTGTGTGGTCCTTTGGATAACATGGTTCCCATAGTTTGGGGCATCCGAATACTTGTTCCACAGTTGGTCTTGCTTAGGAGGTGCAGCTTGGTTAGAAAAGGAGTGTCACCTTCTGCCTCCAAAAGGCAGGCTTAGAGAAGTAAACACTCCCACAGTTGTGAGTTTGCTCTCTTTGCTTCCTGCTTGTGGGCCCCTGTATGAGCTCTCAGCTGTGGCTCCAGCTGCTGTGCCTCCCTGCTGTCGCATTTTCCCACCATGGTGGTGGTGAACTCATCCCTCTGGAACCCTACACCTAAATAAACCCTTCCTTCCTTAAGTTGTCTCTGTCATGATGTTTATTATGGCAATAGAAAAGAACCTAAGAGGATAGAGTAATAGAAACGTTTTATCCCATGATTTTAGATCACAGCTATTCTTTCTTATGTATTTATTAGTAAGTGACAATCATTAAAATTAATGCATTTATTTTTAATGAGTATGGGAAAAGAAAATAAGCAAAAAATGGTTAAGGGGAAACATGTTTGAGGCTTCACTTAAATAAGTTCTGTTCATATATATATATATATATATATATATATATATATATATATATATATTTGAAACAGAGTTTCTTTATGTAGCCCTGGCTGTCCTGGAACTCACTCTGTAGACCAGGCTGGCCTTGAACTTGGAAATCTGCCTGCCTCTGCCTCTGCCTCCCAAGTGCTGGGATTACAGGCATACACCACCACTGCCCAGCACATACGAATATTTTTAAAAATCATTGCATGCAAGCCAATGTTACAAAATAAAATCATGGATGAAGAGGAGCAAGAAAAGCAGGAGGGGCCTGAGCAACGTTTTGTTTAGCTCCCAAGGAAGTGTTGACAAAGAATATCTGCAGGAGGACTAAGTTAACAGCTTATGAAGGGAATTTTATATTTTTCAATGCTCTCCAGTACTTGAAAACTTATCACATGCATGTATCACTCTTGCAAGATAATAGTTAATTATGATGAAGATAAATCCATCCTTTCTCCTTTTTTATCCCATCTACAGTTGCCTTGAGTCAAGCTGGGTATCTCTCTTCTATAACAATTTTGTAACAATTTTTTGTAAAAGAAAATGTTTCTATCTATAGAGGGCCGTCTGTGTGCCAGGAATGTGCCAAGGATAGTAAATACTGTCTTCCTGGGTCCTCACACATTCTAGGTGTAGGCACTGATAGTCTCTGTTGCTCTGTGAATGAAAAATGTACTCCCTAGGCTGATATATCCGAGTGCTTGTTCCCTGGATGTCGGTGTTGTTTGGAGAAGCCATGGAGCAGCCTTGATGGAAGAAGTATGCTACTGAGGTCAGGCGTTGAAGGTTTATAGTCTCAGCTCACTTGATGTTTGTGGTCTTTTTCTTGGGTGTGGCTAGAGGTATTATCCCTCAGCTTACTGTCCCTACTACCTGTTATCATGCCTCCCTTGCCATTATAGACTCTTCTTCAAGGACCATAAGCCAAAATAAAATCATTCTTCAATAAGTCTTGATATTTTGTCACAGTAACAAAAAAAGTAAGTCATTCATTCATTTTGCAGATGAGGATAATTGAGCCCTAGAACATTCCTGCTTGTCACACAATGAATACAGGTTGGAGCCAGGCCTAGGATGAAGACAGCAACACCCCTGTTCTCTGCCACAAGTTTTCATCTTGCACATACACAAACACAGGTCTCCTTTGATTAAATTCTGTGCAATACACAGGCCACCACCTTTCTTGCCAAAGTCTAATTTTCAATATATTCATCCTTCTCTTCATCATGCATCAATATACCTAGCAAGTCCTAATATTTCCCAAGTGGTCTTCCCCCACCCCTGTGACATGTGCAGGTGGGCACAGTCCTAAGCAGTCTGATGGCTTGTGAAGAGGTAAGATAAACACTGGCTGCTGGGTCCCAAACCCAGGCCCTAGATGCCTTACAACAGATGTGCCTTAAGGCTCCTCTAGAAGTTATTCGGGGCTCTGAGCATCCACTACATTTTCAGTATACCAAGTTCCCTCATCTTTCTACAACTGTCTTTTTCCCACTAGGTATCAATTGTGTCTGCATTCCAGCTTTGTGCGCCCATAGAAATCCTTCACAATCTAAGCCGAATGCCTCTGTTCCCCTGGGATCCCCTAACTGCCTGCTGTTGTCTTCCTGGTAGTGTTTACCACATTGGATTAGCTGAATTTGCCTATCGGACATGTTTACAGACAACTGTTACCTTTTCTAGAACAGCACTGTGAAATGTGAGCAATGGCCTGAGTATAAAGCTGAGTTGAACTCATGATAGAGAATGGAGAACAAGAAAGTAGCTGAAAAAAAAAAAAGACATGACTAATTAGCTAGGCTGTGTCTCCTGTACTTTCAGAATTCATGTGACATCGAACCAATGTATATCAACAGACAAATGTCATACTTGGGGAGGAGACACTTAGTGAAGAGAAAAAAAATTGTGTGTGTGTGTGTGTGTGTGTGTAGAAAAGAGAGGGAGAAAAGAGAAGGGAAAAAGCAGAGTATATATGTAGTTAAAGCATATGTGTGTGTTCATGTATGGTTGATATGTATATATGTATATGCATATATGTGTATGTGTATATATTTTATGTAGTATGGCTTACCCATGCATGCATACGTATGTTCATATATCATATAACAAATTTATCACACCCACAATGTGTTTTTATATTTAGGTCATATATACATACACAAACACAAATGCATGTGTTTTTTACATATGTAGTCATATGGAGGCATCTGTATGATTTGTTTCTTCAATACATGCATGTATAATGATATGCATGTTATATATTTTATATACACATACAAATACTATGTATATATATGTGTGTGTATACTGTAATGAAAATAATAGGAAATTTTCAGGATTGTTAGGAGGTGGTAGGAAGAACATTTTTTGCACAGAACACGGATTTTTTAAGATTCATTCATTTTAAGTATATAAGTATTCTATCTGCATGTGCACCTGAATGCCAGAAGAGGACATCAGATCCCAGTAGAGATGGTAGTGAGCCACCATGTGGTTGCTGAGAATTGAACTCAGGACCTCTGGAAGTGCTGTTAACTGCTGAGTCATCTTTCTAGCCCTGAGACAAATTTTTAAGATTAAAAAACCCAAGTGCCTGTGGCTTTCTTTCATGTTGTGGTGAGTCACTAAAAAGAAAAGAAACAGCCAGAAAATTGGGAAGTAAATGTTTTAGGGAAGCCTCACTAATGCCAAGCTAGGATGAAAGTTAAAAAAGAAACACACACACACCGCAATAAATAAACCCAACTAAGGACATGAGAAACCATCTCTTTGGATTTGATAATGCCTATTTTACTCCTACTTGGAAATAGATACTAAACCATGGGACCAATCCTCCATGCCTAATGTGTGATGCTGCTGAGGAAGATAACTACATCCCTTATGGTGGTGTTTCAAAGAGTAAGTGAGACAAAGAGTGAAGAAAAAAAAAAAAAAAGACATACAAATGTGACCTGTTAGCCTTTGTCATGCGGCCTTTCACCTATCTAAAGTCTCTCATCTTTCTGAACAAGGCATCAGCTACTGACTTGGGACTTGGAGAAAGTGTTTCTAAATCGAACACTTTCCATGTGTTGGATTGCCTCATCTCATTTCCCTTTTAGGGCAAGGTGACACGAAACATTGTTACAGACTCTGACCTTGAGCTGAGATAAATTGTTATTATACCGCCTGGCTGGCTTTGGGTGTCTAGAGCTCTTCACCTTAATAACAGCTGCACTCAGTACTCCACATCTGCCTGATTATTATCCTCTTTCTCCACTCACTGTGCATATGACCGAGGTGATGGAGCATGTCTAGTGCAGGGCCCCTCCTTGGACTCCTCTTCTGCTTTCTGGGAAGTTCATGTTTTTATAAATAAGATCTTTCTGTCCCAGTCTGATACAGTTGCAGACAAGGGATGTGGTAACTTCAGTTCAGGAGCCAGGAAAACACCTCTGAGCATACCTGACACAATCAGCAGACACCAGATACCACAGCAGCTGGGTAACGGGAAAGATTTAAGATAGTTCCCAGGAATCCCTTTAACAGACAATGGAGAACAGATCTTTAGATGCTTTTTAAAAACTCCTTAATAAGAACATTTAGGTTCATATATGCTGAGCCCACAATGCTATGCAAATCTGTAACCTTGACTTCTGACATCTTCCTTTTTAACGTTAGCCTTTGGGATCAATACTCTCAATTTATCATTAAAGTAACTAAGCTGCAGTTACATGAGACATTTGATGGCAACATCTGCCTAGCCAATAATTTCTATTACTGAGCAGCCCAGCTGTCCCTTCCTTTTGTCTTGATATTAATTTTCACCTCCTCCTTTTCATACTATTTTCATACTATCTCCTTTTGCAGAAGACAAAACGGGAAGTCTAAGACTGAAAGTTACTCTCACCCTCTGTTAAGAAGAGGCTATATGCTTGGCATGTGTGTCTTCATTAAGAAAATAAACTATAGGAAAACTCCAGGCTGCAGGGGCAGCCTTTTAAGGGTCAGTTGTGCTAGCCAAGAATAGACTCTACCTTAAAATGGAGCTTAGTTTATCAGCTTCCCTAATGCACTAACTTGGCTTATCAAGGCGTTACTCTGATTCTAAGTTACCCTACGCATAGCACTCCAACAATACAGAAGAGACTGGTCTTAATCCCCTAGAAAAGTAACCTACAGAGCAAGTTTTTCACGTGCTTCTTATGTCAAAACCAGACAAAAAGCAGTGTGAATAAGCAGTCAGCTAGCCCCTAGCCTTCTTCCCAAAGTTACTCCCTAGCCCCCCTGCCCAATACCTGACACCAAATTGCTCTTGCCATGGCAAGACTGGTAGATGCTTCAAAGAACACTGAGAAGCCACAGACACACACACACACACACACACACACACACACACACACACACACACACTTCCTTTTTAGTTTTTTTTTTAATTCATCAGGCCCACCAGGAGCTAATGCTTGTTTAGTTCATGTTCTTTTTATTTTTAAAATACAAATAAAACTTTTTTCAATATAAATATATCATTTCATTCAAAAGTAGAAAAAATATACTATAACCTTGGTCACTGCCCAGCAGGAACAAATTTGATTATTTAAAGAGTCAGAAATCAGGTCTTCTCTCAACATGTGAGGTTAGAGCCCAGTTCCAGTGCGATTTCATACATAGGAAAGTCTTGGTTCTAGAAACAAATCATTTCAGAGATCATAATGATTCAAATACACCACGCTGAATGTCTACCTTGTGTCCTGGAGTCAATGACACTGGGATAAGTTGAAATTTAACACCAAGACCACAATTAAATTCACATAGAAACATTATATAAATTACTTTGTCAGGCTGCAGAAACAACATTAGATTTTATAGCAGTGTGCATCACTTTAAAAGTTACAAACTTCTAATAAAGTAACTCAAGTCTGTTTCTTCTTCTGGATCAAGTGTACAGCGCATCGCTCTCTGGAGTTCACGCAGCGCTCACCGCAGGCGCAAAGGCTCTCTGGCAGGGGCGCGGACCGCAGAGTGCCCAGCATTTTGTCCCAGTGTGTGAAGTAAGGAGCAAAATTGCAGTTAAACTGAGAGTGATGCATGTCGTGGTGAGCCACGCCCCCGTACCAGCCAAAGGGCACAAGTCTGTGAGTGGACCACGGGAAGTCATAGCCCGAGTGGTCCTCCACCGACAGCCAGATGTTAATCACGTGAAAGGTAAAGATGGTGAGTGGGTGACACCGAAGCACCGCGACGTTCAGCACGTCGAAGAAGGTCAGCGAAAGCAGCTCCCAGAAGCTCATGTATTGGGTCGCCAGCGCGAAGGAGGACGAGTTCTGGTGATGCACCTTGTGGAAGGTGCGGTACAGCCAGGGCACCTTATGGTGCAGCAGGTGCCACGCGAAGATCTCGGTGTCGAAGAGCAGCAGGCAGATCAGGACGTGACTTAGGAGCTGGACGAGCTCAGGGGCCTCCTGGGGGAGGAGCGCCGGGCTGCGCACCCAGTGCAGCAGCGTCACCGGGAACACGAACACCAGGTGCTGGTAGAGTGTCAGCCCCAGGCAAGGCAGAAGCTGCTTTACGGAAGGCGAGAAGTCCGGGTGGATCTTGTAGCGTCGCAGGATGGGGACCCAGGGATACAGGACGTCCAGCACCACGAACGGTAGGCAGAAGCCCACGTAAGTGATGATAGAAAAGGTGACTGGGAAGATGGGTGAGCGCGTGAACGCCTCCCTTGTCCTTATGGTGTCCCAGAGGGGCTGCAGGAGCAGCTGGCTGGAACAGCCCAGGTCTTGGAGCTCCGAACCGTTGTAGCAGCCCATGCTGAGACTATGTCCCACAATTGTGGTCTCCCCAGCCCCGCCGACTTTTCTTAAGACTGTGGCCACTCCCCCCAGTGACGTCACCCTTCCGTCTCCTTCCCACCTCCCTTTCCCTGCTAAAGAATTTTGCTTAAATAACCCGAATTTTGTTCCTGTCTATGTCCTGGTTTATAGCTGCATCAAATCTCCCCTTCACGCAAGCAGCGGCCCTTAAAGCCCTTTCCCAGACGTAAAGAACTGTTTGCTTGCCTTTCAGCTGATGTACTAATGACACAGGAGAGAGCGATTCTGCCTTGGGACAGTTCACCCGCCATCACCGCTAAAAACTAATGAGTTCTTCGCTCTCAGAAGGCGCTGTTTCTCAACCAAAGCAGAATTCCCTGGGTTTTAAAATATCTGTTTTTGACTGTTTAAAGACTTATTCTACACCTTGGGGGACTCTGAGTGTGCGTACCTCACGCCACAGTGCTGGTACTGGGTCCGTTGCAGACAGGGATTGAGTCCTGTAGGAGAGGGAACCTGGCATCCTCCAAAAAAGAGCAGTCAGGCTCGCAGCCTTTTGGCGCGGACGACTCTCCCGCTCTGGTGCCCTTAAAGCCCGCGGTGTCAAGAGCAGAGATCAGATCCTGCAAGACAGCGGTCAAGAGGGCAGCACTGCCAGCCTTTGCTCTGGGTTGGAGAACGGAGGCTTAACACCCGTAAAGGCTCACTCGATTGGGCCAAACCGCAAAGGCCAGTGGAGAAGAAGATCTGAGCAATCTCATAGCCTCCCGGAACATGTCTCATCTCCCCTGCCATTTCCTTAGAGGTCCCTCAGGCTCCGACTTTTACCAACCCTCAGTTGTTCCCTACTCCTCAACTCCTGGATACCCTTTCAGACACTGGGACTGATCGTCCAGGGACTGAGCACAGGAGGTCAGTACTATATCCAAGGAGAGTGCCCTAGAGAGTGGAGCACAGAAATCAGCCCCGGGTAGCGGATACACGGCACAGAAGATCCCAGAGGAAAGCCAGGGGCCATTCTCCCAGGGTTTCCTTCTTGAATTTGTGTCTTTACAGCTGCTTTTCTCTGCTGGAAGCTAACATAGTCTTATACAAGCTTGTGTTTCTTGTGTTATTTTCCAAAGAAAACAGGGATTGTAGCTCTAGGAGCCTGCTGCCAGTCCCCCCTGGGGGGGGGGAGGGGGAGGGGATGGACTGTAACTTTTGCCTGCACAAGACTGTTACTTGTGATTCACACTCATCAAGAACTGGCTCCCACATTTGTCAGGAAGTACCCCATAACTGTGGCTTCACAGCTCTCTATCTAAGGCCTCAGCACATACCAAAGGAAATAAGGCACACAATCACTTTAACTTTGTATTTCACAGGTAACCACTAAGATATTTGGAATTAAATGCAAATAGTTAAGGTTTTTTTTAACATGAAGAAAAGATAAAAGGATATAAAAAACAAACACATATGGTAAAAATATGGTACAATAAATGGGTCCAACATATACCCAGGGTGTGTGTGTGTGTGTGTGTGTGTGTGTGTGTGTGTGTGTGTGTTATAATAAACAGGTTCATTTTATAGAGAGAAAACATACATACACAATAGGTAAGTTCATGATTCAGGCTCTTCCCATTTGGTAGATGTTCCAGAGTTATCACTGTTAGAGGAGGTGCACGCTCTTCATTCATTCTCTAGGGCCTCTAAACTGTAGCTGTGAACTGTATAGCAGCCTCAGAAAAAAATAAAAATAAAAACAATTTTATAAGACTCATTACAGCCATTATGGAAACCAGCGTGGGGTTGTCTCAAAATAAAACTAGCATATAGCCCAGCTATGCACTCCTGGCCATAAACTAAAGGACTCCACATCCTATTGATGTACAAGACTACACCAAAGAGCTAGAATGGGCATGAAAAGGGATTTGTATAGGAAACACGAAGTCACTCAAGTGGAATTTAGCTAAAGGCGTGCTTGCTGCCTTCAAAATACCCCAAAGATAGTCTGCTAACCAGACCTGCTAGAGATGAGGGACGTTTAGGATGCTGTAATATAAACGTTTACTCACTAGGACCGACCAGCCATTAGTCTCTGATTCCCATGCTAAAGGAGAAAGCTGGCTGACTCATGCCCAGCCATTAAGCAGTGATTCCCATTGCAAAGGCATACTTCTGAAAGGACAGCTCATTCATGGTGGGTAGTGTCAGGATACAGCTACCATGAAGTGTTGGTCTGCCATCAAGTCCCCTATGCTCTTATCAGGAAAAGCATAGTTCTGTCAGGTGCACAAGATGACTCGTGGTAACAGCCATTTGAAAAAGAACAATACTGATGTACTTAAAATAATTCTGAAAATATATAATACCTTTGCTGTGTAAATTTCCCTGTCTCCTAAGCAGCCAGACTTTGTAGTCTCCTGTCTGTGTTTAAGTGTAACCTGGGGCCAGACTTGAAAGAGATTTAAGTATGGCAGTGTATATAAAATGCATATGCCTATATATGTATATATACGCTAACAAAATATTCTATGGGAGCCTGGCTCTTGCTTGGGTGTTAGTCCAGTCAGACAAGTCAAGTGCTATCAAAGTTATTCCTTCATTTCTAAGTATATGGAGTGATTTCTCACCTGGAAGGTACATTCTTTCTCCTAACACTACCACAGAGATGCCTGTCTGTCCATGGTCATTGCTGCCCTGTTCACAACAGCACAGAAATGAGACGCCCCTGGATGCCTATCAACAGATGAATTTATGACGAAGATGCAATATGAACCCATGATGGATTCAGGTGTAAAGGAGAATTAAAATTTGGAATTGGCCTGGAAAGTGTAACATTAGACAAATCGATACCAACTCAAAAGAACATGTTTTTTTCACTCATATATATGTCCTACTTTGTAATGTGTATGTGCATAAATGGGGGTAAATGGAAGTAACGCTTAGAAACCTAGAAAAGAGGCCAAAAGAGGGTTAAAAAAGAGGTGCTGGAGGGGTGGAGGGCAAAGGGACATGTGTGACGTTAAAAACAGAAAAGAGACCAGGGAGAGTTACAGGGAGACTAGGGGAGGTAAAGAAATGGCAGAGATGAGAAGAGAAAGAGAAGACTTTGTCAGAAATCATTACCATAATATCTAATGTCTGGTATGCTAATATTAAAAAAAAGACTATAAACTCACTAAAGTCCTCAAAAAAGAAGAAGAAGAAGAAGAAGAAGAAGAAGAAGAAGAAGAAGAAGAAGAAGAAGAAGAAGAAGAAGAAGAAGAAGAAGAAGAAGAAGAAGAAGAAGAAGAAGAAGAAGAAGAAGAAGGGGAGAAAGGAAGGAAGGAGGAGAAAGTGAAAAGAAGAGAGAGACAGAGAGACAGAGCGACAGAAAGGTTCCAACATGCCATAGGAACATTGTGACTCTCTGCTGGTGTATCTGTCATTGCTGAAACAGGAGTAAGAAGTAGCCTTGAGCTTCTTGATGGGCAATGCACAAAAGGAAAGAAGACAGATTTTTCTTATGCTTCCTGGATGGCTAACAGAAGCAAAATGGGAGGCGGAGGGGTGTGGGGGTGGGGAGAGATGCAGGTCTCTGGCCTCCCTATGGATTGATTTCTTCCAGTATGATAATAACAGACTCCTTAATTCCTCTTACAAGTTACAAGCCCATGCTGTTTCCACTCACACTGTTAGGGCAACTTTCTTCTTTCTCATCCCCAGGGAATGTGGTCCTTTGATGCACATCTCAGAGAAGAGAGGAAGGTTTGGGATTTGTTCACTTAAAGGGGAAAAGAAAAAAGAACTTCAATGTGGGCCACTCAAGGTTCCAATGGGAACACCAGAGCTCAGGAGCTCAGGAACTCACAATCAGGGTTACAAATGTGTCATGACAGTTACAAATAGGTTGTACTCAGCAGACTTACCTGGGTTTCTGTGAGGCACACGTTGTTCTTTGCTTCTGCCCTGTTTTTCATGCCTGGATGTGTTAGATCTGCTTGAACCCTATAAAAGATAGGTGGTGTTGCTTGATTTACATTTAACTCTTATCTGTGCTGACAAGACTTTGTGGTGCCGACTCATGTTCTTGCTGTTTCAGTGGTTCTGTCCTCTACTACTGTATATTTATCTCTCCGTGCTTAGGACATCAAACCTGTGAAGCAAAGCCTGGAGCCAGGCCTGCAGGATGCCCTGTTCCCATGCCCCTGCTCCTCAAGACACGTTGAAGAACAGCTGCCCTCCTCCAGTCCCTGCCCATGAAGTTCACGGGACGGACATCGTGCCCAACATAGAGATGCAACCATCTCAAGGAGTTAAGTGGTTACAGACATCACAGCCTGATGCTAGAGAAGCAGGCATAATACTCCAGATGACTAAACAACGTTTAATAAGCCAAAACAAAGTAGAGCCATGTGCTAAAGAGAAGCGGTTCCTTGAATTTGCCAAGCCTAAGGGAGTTTCTGCAGACTGAAAAATGTAATAGTCTCCGAGTGAGTAGAGACTTTTAGAGCAAGGATCTTAGGATTTATTTCTACAAATCTAAGAAAATGTCTGTCCTCTCTCAGTTGCTCACTTTCTTCTCCCTCACTGGCTCTCTCTCCCTCGACAAGGCTCGTCCCGCCCCCGCCCCCCCCACCATCCCCCCCACTCCCCTCCCCCTCCAGTGAATTACAGAGGAGCCTGGATAAACCTAACCCATACCAAGCACTCACTTTGTCATTGACCTCCAACGCCCTCCCATCCTAAGGAATGCTCCCAAGATGCTGCATATTCATTTTCAAAGATACAGGCTCAAATTTGAAGATTAAAAATAGGTTTCTGCATTTCGATATTTATTAATTTTTATGTGTTTATAGAGAACACTAGCAGATGCCATTTGGGTCTGCTATTTAGGGACAGTTGCACACGCGAGTGGCTGTTTTATAATTTCACATGGTATCAGAACGCTGTACTTTGTACTTTTCCATTTGATAAAGAGTTCTTTATCATGTCATCTTGGCCTGAGCCCTCTGACAGCCTTTAAAGACAAGAATCCCATCTCCTCCAGTTATTCCCAAGGTCCAAACATAATTAACTCCGTCTCAGAGTTATTTGGTACCAACTAATCAAAAGTCTTTGGGAAGCCTCACCAATAGGGCATGCAGCTAGCCAGCAAAGCTAATGACATATTCTCTTTAAAATGGGTATGGTGACTTATTTACTTACTTATTTGTTTTTGCTTTCACAAGTGAGACTATTTAGGCAGATGCTTGACTGAAACAACTATATATCAGAGGTTATAAGCAAGGCCCAAAGAGGTGGAATGATCTCAAAGATTGCAATATGACATCACATTTCAAAGATGAGGAATTAGTCAGTCTCAGATATGCCAAGAATAGCCCTGATTAGCGACAAAGTGTCAATTACAGCTGATGGAGAGTTATGCTCAGTGTCCGTTCTTAGCCAGCCAGGGTTGCTCTCAAAAAGAACTTTGAAGTGCTTCTTCTTCTTCTTCTTTTCTTTTTTGTAGTAATTTTCAAAGGACTGAGGGACCATTAATTAACCTTGAAAGTAATACTAGAAGATGCTAATGAAGAATCCGAAGGATTGTCAGCTCTTCCTGCAAAGTCTCCGAGTTACCTTGATGCTCCAGTAACCCAGATACTGCTGCACATGGCTTCGACCTGTCATATAGTGTATAAGTTACTACTGTCCATACTGATGGAACTATTACTGGCCTCTCTGAAGCAAGCATATACAGTCACTCCTAACCAAAAAGTCATCCTATGCCTGTAAAGAAAGAAAAATGTCACCAGCCCCCTAGTTCTCTCCCCCCCCATCAACATGATCAAAGTTTTGGAAGAACACATTGATTAAAACATGCAAAGTCCATTTTTTCTATAACATAATTGATACAAAAAGTTCCATTTGACGAGTATGGAATTAGACTTGACATCTGCAACTAACACAATACAGCAAACACAGCTGGATGATAACCGAAAGCCTTCATCAGGATAATTACTTCCTTAGGTCGCCTTTCACACGTCACAAGAAATCCAAGTGGCTTCTGCCCTTGAAATATCTCTGTATATTAGAGACAAAGGATAGGGGTTGGAGGGATGGCTCTGCATTGAAGAGCACTGGCTGCTCGTGAAGAGGGCTCCTACTCAGACTGGGTTTAGACTCCATACTCACATGACTACTTACAATTATCTGAAACTCCAGTTGCAGGGTATCCAACGTCTTCTTGTGAACTCCTGAGGCACAAAACTCATGTGGTGCACTCACTCACATACATGCAAGCAAGCCAAACACTCAGAACAAAATGAAAACAAACCAGTCTTTAAAATTTCAAAGCATCAAGTTACTATTTGAAATGTCTTTATTTATTAAATCAACATCTTTCATGTTCACAAACACAAAATAATCCTCGTTGTTTTGACAATGAAATCAATAAACTTAGCTATTTCTGAACAGTCTCTTCATTACACGATTCTCTACTTCCGATCCTCCCACTGCCCACACTCAATATTTATTTCCAAGTAATATTTGGGCGGATAGCTGTTCCTTGAGAGCATCTTCAGATGATATTAATTATATGAAAACTAATTGTTACCCTGGATAGAAATGATCACAGCCACAGCCCATTATCAAATTACCAACAGGCTTATGAAGCTTCTGGGCAGTTCCTACGAGGAAGACCCAGAGAAAGCTTTTAAAGATTTTTTTTTTTTAGAAATTTTTATTAGGTACTTATTCCATTTACATTTCCAATGCTATCCCAGAAGTCCCCCAACGACTCCCCCACATCCCTCCCCCACCGACTCCCCCACCCACCCATTCCCACTTCTTGGCCCTGGCATTCCCCTGTACTGAGGCATATAAAGTTTGCACAACCAATGGACCTCTCTTTCCACTGATGGCCAACTAGGCCAACTTCTGATACATATGCAGCTAGAGACACGAGCTCCAGGGGGTACTGGTTAGTTCATATTGTTGTTCCACCTATAGGGTTGCAGACCCCTTTAGCTCCTTGGGTACTTTCTCTAGCTCCTCCATTGGGAGCCCTGTGATCCATCCTGACTGTAAGCATCCACTTCTGTGTTTGCTAGGCCCCGGCATAGTCTCACAAGAGACAGCTATATCAGGGTCTTTTCAGCAAAATCTTGCTAGTGTATGCAATGGTGTCAGCATTTGGAAGCTGATTATGGGATGGATCCCCGGATATGGCAGTCTCTAGATGGTCCATCCTTTCGTCACAGCTCCAAATTTTGTCTCTGTAACTCCTTCCATGGGTGTTTTGTTCCCTATTCTAAGAAGGGGCAAAGTGTCCACACTTTGGTCTTCCTTCTTCTTGAGTTTCATGCGTTTAGCATATTGTATCTTATATCTTGCGTATTTTAAGTTTCTGGGCTAATATCCACTTATCAGTGAGTACATATTGTGTGAGTTCTTTTGTGAATGTGTTACCTCACTCAGGATGATGCCCTCCAGGTCCATCTATTTGCCTAGGAATTTCATAAATTCATTCTTTTTAATAGCTGAGTAGTACTCCATTTTGTAAATGTACCACATTTTTTGCATCCATTCCTCTGTTGAGGGGCATCTGGGTTCTTTCCAGCTTCTGGCTATTATAAATAAGGCTGCTATGAACATAGTGGAGCATGTGTCCTTCTTACTAGTTGGAACATCTTCTGGATATATGCCCAGGATAGGTATTGCGGGATCCTCCTGTAGTACTATGTCCAATTTTCTGAGGAACCGCCAGACTGATTGCCAGAGTGGTTGTACAAGCTTGCAATCCCACCAACAATGGAGGAGTGTTTCTCTTTCTCCACATCCTCTCCAGCATCTGCTGTCACCTGAATTTTTGATCTTAGCCATTCTGACTGGTGTGAGGTGGAATCTCAGGGTTGTTTTGATATGCATTTCCCTGATGATTAAGGATGCTGAACATTTTTTCAGGTGCTCCTCAGCCATTTGGTATTCCTCAGGTGAGAATTCTTTGTTTAGCTCTGAGCCCCATTTTTTAATAGGATTATTTGATTTTCTGGAGTCCACCTTCTTGAGTTCTTTATATATATTGGATATTAGTCCCCTATCAGATTTAGGATTGGTAAAAAATCCTTTTCAAATCTTTTGGTGGCCTTTTTGTCTTATTGACAGTGTCCTTTGCCTTACAGAAGCTTTGCAATTTTATGGGGTCCCATTTGTCTGATTCTCGATCTTACAGCACAAGCCATTGCTGTTCTATTCAGGAATTTTCCCCCTGTGCCCATATCTTCGAGGCTTTTCCCCCACTTTCTCCTCTGTTTCACTGTCTCTGGTTTCATGGGGAGTTCCTTAATCCACTTAGATTTGACCTTAGTACAAGGAGATAGGAATGGATCAATTTGCATTCTTCTACATGATAACCTCCAGTTGTGCCAGCACCATTTGTTGAAAATGCTGTCTTTTTTCCACTGGATGGTTTTAGCTCCCTTGTCAAAGATCAAATGACCATAGGTATGTGGGTTCATTTTTGGGTCTTCAAGCTTTTGTAGAAGCTGGATTTGGTCATACAAGCCTTTAGTCCCAGCATTCAGAAGGGAAGGCAGGAGGACCGCAATTTCCAGACAAGCCTGGGTACAGTGAGAGTCTCAAAACAAAATAAAACAAGCCCAAGGGGACAGTGGCTGGCAAGATTTACAAGTAAAGTCAAGAGCGCCCTCTCGTGGAGATAAAGAACACCACCCCTTGATTCTCTATTGTGATAAAAAACAGTGCCTTTTCCACCTCCTTCATTCAAGGACGGGAACCATGCCCTAGAAAAAACAAGAAGGTAATCCCTCAACAAACCTAAAAGAAGACAGCCACAAGAACAGAATGCCAACTTTAACAACAAAAAATAACAAGAAGCAACAATTACTTTTCCTTAATATCTCTTAATATCAATGGACTCAACTCCCCAATAAAAAGACATAGACTAACAAACTGGCTACACAAACAAGACCCAACATTTTGCTGCTTACAGGAAACTCATCTCAGAGAAAAAGATAGACACTACCTCAGAATGAAAGGCTGGAAAACAATTTTCCAAGCAAATGGTATGAAGAAACAAGCTGGAGTAGCCATTCTAATATCTAACAAAATTGACTTCCAACCCAAAATAATCAAAAAAGACAAGGAGGGGCACTTCATACTCATCAAAGGTAAAATCCTCCAAGAGGAACTCTCCATTCTGAATATCTATGCTCCAAATACAAGGGCAGCCACATTCCTTAAAGAAACTTTAGTAAAGCTCAAAGCACACATTGCACCTCACACAATAATAGTGGGAGACTTCAACACACCACTTTCACCAATAGACAGATCATGGAAACAGAAACTAAACAGGGACACAGTGAAACTAACAGAAGTGATGAAACAAATGGACTTAACAAATATCTACAGAACATTTTATCCTAAAACAAAAGGATATACCTTCTTCTCAGCACCTCATGGTACCTTCTCCAAAATTGACCACATAATTGGTCACAATACAAGCCTCAACATATACAAAAATATTGAAATTGTCGCATGCATCCTATCAGATCACCATGGACTAAGGCTGATCTTCAATAACAAAATAAATAATAGAAAGCCAACATTCACGTGGAAACTGAACAACACTCTTCTCAATGATACCTTGGTCAAGAAAGGACTAAAGAAAGAAATTAAGGACTTTTTGGAGTTTAATGAAAATGAAGCCACAGCATGCCCAAACTTATGGGACACAATGAAAGCATTTCTAAGAGGAAAAATCATAGCTCTGAGTGCCTCCAAAAAGAAACTAGAGAGAGCACACATTAGCAGCTTGACAACACACTTAAAAGCTCTAGAACAAAAGGAAGCAAATTCACCCAAGAGGAGTAGAAGGCAGGAAATAATCAAACTCAGGGGTGAAATCAACCAAGTGGAAACAAGAAGAACTATTCAAAGAATCAACCAATCAAGGAGCTGGTTCTTTGAGAAAATCAACAAGATAGATAAACCCTTAGCCAGACTCACTAAAGGGCACAGGGAAAGCATCCTAATTAACAAAATCAGAAATGAAAAGGGAAACATAAC
The DNA here is from genome assembly GCF_000001635.26 of Mus musculus. NCBI lineage: Eukaryota > Metazoa > Chordata > Mammalia > Rodentia > Muridae > Mus > Mus musculus. The sequence continues at coordinate 34,485,165 of NC_000085.6, forward strand.
AACAGATGCTGAAGAAAACCAAAACACCATCAGATCCTTCTACAAAAGGCTATACTCAACAAAACTGGAAAACCTGGATGAAATGGACAAGTTTCTAGACAGATACCAGGTACCAAAGCTAAATCAAGATCAGGCTAATGATCTAAACAGTCCTATATCCCCTAAAGAAATAGAAGCAGTCATTAATAGTCTCCCAACCAAAAAAAAAAAAAAAAAAAAAAAAAAAGCCCAGGACCAGATGGGTTTAGTGCAGAGTTCTATCAGACCTTCAAAGAAGACCTAATTCCAGTTCTTCACAAACTATTCCACAAAATAGAAACGGAAGGTACTCTACCCAACTCATTCTATGAAGCCACAATTACTCTGATACCTAAACCACAAAAAGACCCAACAAAGATAGAGAACTTCAGACCAATTTCCCTTATGAATATCGATGCAAAAATCCTCAATAAAGTTCTTGCTAACCGAATCCAAGAACACATTAAAACAATCATCCATCCTGACCAAGTAGGTTTCATCCCAGGGATGCAAGGATTGTTCAATATACGGAAATCCATCAACGTAATCCATTATATAAACAAACTCAAAGACAAAAACCACATGATCATCTCGTTAGATGCTGAGAAAGCATTTGAAAAAATCCAACACCCATTCATGATAAAAGTCTTGGAAAGATCAGGAATTCAAGGCCCATACCTGAACATGATAAAAATAATTACAGCAAACCAATAGCCAACATCAAAGTAAATGGTGAGAAGCTGGAAGCAATCCCACTAAAATCAGGGACTAGACAAGGCTGTCCACTCTCGCCCTACCTATTCAACATTGTACTTGAAGTCCTAGCCAGAGCAATTAGACAACAAAAGGAGATCAAGGGGATACAAATTGGAAAGGAAGAAGTCAAAATATCACTTTTTGCAGATGATATGATAGTATATATAAGTGACCCTAAAAATTCCACCAGAGAACTCCTAAGCCTGATAAACAGCTTCAATGAAGTAGCCGGATATAAAATTAACTCAAACAAGTCAATGGCCTTTCTGTACACAAAGGATAAACAGGCTGAGAAAGAAATTAGGGAAACAACACCCTTCTCAATAGTCACAAATAATATAAAATACCTTGGCGTGACTCTAACTAAGGAAGTGAAAGATCTGTATGATAAGAACTTCAAGTCTCTAAAGAAAGAAATTAAAGAATATCTCAGAAGATGGAAAGATCTCCCATGCTTATGGATTGGCAGGATCAACATTGTAAAAATGGCTCTCTTGCCCAAAGCAATCTACATATTCAATGCAATCCCCATCAAAATTCCAACTCAATTCTTCAACGAATTAGAAAGGGCAATGGGCAGATTCATCTGGAATAACAAAAAAACCTAGCAAAAACTTTTCTCAAGGATAAAAGAACCTCTGGTGGAATCACCATGCTAAAACTGTAATATAGAGCAATTGTGGTAAAAACTGCATGGTACTGGTATAGTGACAGACAAGTAGACCAATGGAACAGAATTGAAGACCCAGAGATGAACCCACACACCTATGGTCACTTGATCTTTGACAAGGGAGCTAAAATCATCCAGTGGAAATAAGACAGCATTTTCAACAATTGGTGCTGGCACAACTGGCGGTTATCATGTAGAATAATGCGAATTGATCCATTTCTATCTCCTTGTACTAAGGTCAAATCTAAGTGGATTAAGGAACTCCACATAAAACCAGAGACACTGAAACTTATAGAGGAGAAAGTAGGGAAAAGCCTCGAAGACATGGGTACAGGGGAAAAATTCCTGAATAGAACAGCAATGGCTTGTGCTGTAAGATCGAGAATTGATAAATGGGACCTCATAAAATTGCAAAGCTTCTGCAAAGCAAAAGACACCGTCAATAAGACAAAAAGGCCCCCAACAGATTGGGAAAGGATCTTTACCTATCCCAAATCGGATAGGGGACTAATATCCAATATATATAAAGAACTAAAGAAGGTGGACTCCAGAAAATCAAATAACCCCATTTAAAAATGGGGCTCAGAGCTGAACAAAGAATTCTCACCTGAGGAATACCAAATGGCTGAGGAGCACCTGAAAAAATGTTCAGCATCCTTAATCATCAGGGAAATGCAAATCAAAACAACCCTGAGATTCCACTTCACTCCAGTCAGAATGGCTAAGATCAAAAACTCAGGTGACAGCAGATGCTGGAGAGGATGTGGAGAAAGGGGAACACTCCTCCATTGTTGGTGGGATTGCAAGCTTTTTTTTTCCATTTTTTATTAGGTATTTAGCTCATTTACATTTCCAATGCTATACCAAAAGTCCCCCATACCCACCCACCCCCACTCCCCTACCCACCCACTCCCCCTTTTTGGCCCTGGCGTTCCCCTGTACTGGGGCATATAAAGTTTGCATGTCCAATGGGCCTCTCTTTCCAGTGATGGCCGACTAGGCCATCTTTTGATACATATGCAGCTAGAGTCAAGAGCTCCGGGGTACTGGTTAGTTCATAATGTTGTTCCACCTATAGGGTTGCAGATCCCTTTAGCTCCTTGGCTACTTTCTCTAGCTCCTCCATTGGGAGCCCTGTGATCCATCCATTAGCTGACTGTGAGCATCCACTTCTGTGTTTGCTAGGCCTGGCATAGTCTCACAAGAGACAGCTACATCTGGGTCCTTTTGATAAAATCTTGCTAGTGTATGCAATGGTGTCAGCGTTTGGATGCTGATTATGGGGTGGATCCCTGGATATGGCGGTCTCTACATGGTCCATCCTTTCATCTCAGTTCCAAACTTTGTCTCTGTAACTCCTTCCATGGGTGTTTTGTTCCCACTTCTAAGGAGGGGCATAGTGTCCACACTTCAGTCTTCATTCTTCTTGAGTTTCATGTGTTTAGCAAATTATATCTTATATCTTGGGTATCCTAGGTTTGGGGCTAATATCCACTTATCAGTGAGTACATATTGTGTGAGTTCCTTTGTGAATGTGTTACCTCACTCAGGATGATGCCCTCCAGGTCCATCCATTTGCCTAGGAATTTCATAAATTCATTCTTTTTAATAGCTGAGTAGTACTCCATTGTGTAGATGTACCACATTTTCTGTATCCATTCCTCTGTTGAGGGGCATCTGGGTTCTTTCCAGCTTCTGGCTATTATAAATAAGGCTGCTATGAACATAGTGGAGCATGTGTCCTTCTTACCAGTTGGGGCATCTTTTGGATATATGCCCAGGAGAGGTATTGCGGGATCCTCCTGTAGTACTATGTCCAATTTTCTGAGGAACCGCCAGACTGATTTCCAGAATGGTTGTACAAGCTTGCAATCCCACCAACAATGGAGGAGTGTTCCTCTTTCTCCACATCCACGCCAGCATCTGCTGTCACCTGAATTTTTGATCTTAGCCATTCTGACTGGTGTGAGGTGGAATCTCAGGGTTGTTTTGATTTGCATTTCCCTGATGATTAAGGATGTTGAACATTTTTTCAGGTGCTTCTCTGCCATTCGGTATTCCTCAGGTGAGAATTCTTTGTTCAGTTCTGAGCCCCATTTTTTAATGGGGTTATTTGATTTTCTGAAGCCCACCTTCGGATTGCAAGCTTTTACAACCACTCTGGAAATCAGTCTGGCGATTCCTCAGAAAATTGGACATAGTACTACCGGAGGATCCCGCAATACCTCTCCTGGGCATATATCCAGAAGATGTCCCAACTGGTAAGAAGGACACATGCTCCACTATGTTCATAGCAGCCTTATTTATAACCATCTAGTGATTGCCATATGCAGGGATCCATCCCATAATCAGCTTCCAAACGCTGACAGCATTGCACACACTAGCAAAATTTTGCTGAAAGGACCCAGATATAGCTCTCTCTTGTGAGACTATGCCGGGGCCTAGCAAATACAGAAGTGGATAATCACAGTCAGCTATTGGATGGGTCACACGGCCCCCAATGCAGTGTGATATTACCCAAGGAGCTAAAGGGAACTGCAACCCTATAGGTGGAACAACAATATGAACTAACCAGTACCCCTGAGCTTTTGACTCTAGCTGCATATGCATCAAAAGATGGCCTAGTCGGCCATCACTGCAAAGAGAGGCCCATTGGACTTGCCAACTTTAGATGCCCCAGTACAGGGGAACGCCAGGGCCAAAAAGGGGGAGTGGGTGGATAGGGGATTGGTGGGTGGGTATGGGGGACCTTTGGGATAGCATTGAAAATGTAAACGAGGAAAATACCTAATTAAAAAAAAAAGAAAAAAGATTCACATCAATCTCCACCTGTATAAGCACACACACACACACACAAAACCAACAAACAGATTTTTTTCCTCCCCTCTCATTCTCCATTCTTCATCAATTTCCTCTGAAGAATACATTTTAAAAGGGCCACAAATAGACAGACTTAAGACACTTGTCTTGGCCAAAAGGCTACAGGGCAGCAATCCCAAGATCGGATATTAACTTTTCCTCCCAGAAGGCTGCAGCCTTATGTAAATCTTTATGTTCTGCTTGACATAGGACTTGACAAAGCCGGTTGAAAAGACCCCCAGGGAGTTCCCACCAAACCATCAGAGGCCTTCTCACAGACTCCAAGAGAAACTAAGGTTGGTGGGAATGCAGTTCAGTAGGTGAGTGCTTGCCTAGAACACACAAAGCTGAGCCTCAGCAGGATGAGGATGGGGAGGGGAGTGTTGGCCACAAAGGCTGAAGCATCCAGGACGAGAGAGCACAAATGGATGCGAACAGGCACTGAAAGCCTCTGAGAGTAGAGCAATCGTCTTGTATATAAAACCCGTGGATTTCTCCACCCATTCCTCTGTAGAAAAGTTTCCAGCTCAAAGGCAGGAGAAAGCACCAGAAAGTCCTTCAGTCCTTTCTGAGGCTGTCAGGAAAAAACACACGGAGGTTGTACCAGTCCTTAGACCTACCAGGGTGCTCCTTGTTCTTACATATCTAACTCAAAGCATGTACCCACGGTGTCAGACCACATAATGTCAAAGGGGTGACAATCCAAGGTTCTGCCTGCAACTAGCCACTGTCTGGGGAAGGGATTTATTATTGCCAGGTCTGAAATGAGTCTTGATAACACAGACCATGCAGCCAGACCCAGCCCTCTCTAGGCCCATGTACTGGCTAGTTTTGTGTCAACTTGACACAGCTGGAGTTATCACAGAGAAAGGAGCTTCAATTGAGGAAATGCCTCCATGAGATCCAAATGTAAGGCATTTCCTCAATTAGTGATCAAGGGGGAAAGGCCCCTTGTGGGTGGGACCATCTCTGGGCTGACAGTCTTGGCTTCTATAAGAGAGCAGGCTGAGCAAGCCAGGGAAAGCAAGCCAGTAAGAACATCCCTCCATGGCCTCTGCATCAGCTCCTGCTTTCTGACCTGCTTGAGTTCCAGTCCTGACTTCCTTGGTGATGAACAACAGCATGCAAGTGTAAGCCGAATAAACCCTTTCCTCCCCAACTTGCTTCTTGGTCATGATGTTTGTGCAGGAATAGAAAACCTGACTAAGACAAATTGGTACCAGCATAGTGGGGTATTCCTGTGACAACCTGACTACGTTTTGGGGAGGACTGTGGAAGGACTTTGGAACTTTGGGCCAGAATATCCATTTGGTGTTAAGAGCTTTGTGGGATGTTGTGTAGGAGCTTGGAAGATAATGTTGAGAACAGTGCAGAAGATGGAGGCCTAGCTTGTGAAATTTCAGAGGGAAGATTAAAGACTCTTATCAGGGTCATTGCTATTTTGATTGGAAGATTCTGTGGTTCTGGTTAGCTGGGGCTGAAGAATCAGCTTTGATTAACAAGATACCAGAACTACTAAAGCAAAAACTTTGCATTACTGGGACTATTGATGGTGGTTAGCTGGAGTTAAGAAATTAGCGGTGATTAAGAAGAGACCAGCATCATTGAGGTGACATCTTCTGGGAAGTGTTTTCTGAGAGCACAGAGGCTGTGTTTCAGAGATAGCCAAGGTTGTACCTTGTGCTACAGTGAGACTTGGTAATGTGTAAGAGTCACCCAGGTGGTACTGGTTTTGAAGGCATGAAGGGGTCATGCAGAGAAGCTGAGGCTCGGCACTGTGAGAGGCCATGGAAGGCCATTGGTGAAGGTGCAGCCTCAGTTGCAATTGACGGCCCAGGACTGAAGGGGTCATGCAGTGTTTTGGAGATGTCAGTACCATGAGATGACTACCAATAGCAGCAGCAGTGGAGTACAGGCATCTGGAGCCTAGAGGACAATGAGTGTGTGCTACAAAGGGCATGGCTGGAGAAGTGACCCAAGCCCTTGGGGGAGCCCAGAATATCGTGAGTTGGATCCCAGACATTGGACGGTTGGAGATTGATTTTTGCTTTTGATTGTGACTGTGCCCTGATATTTTTCCCTCTTAAAGGAAGAAACTATTTAGTGGAGCCCACAGTTAAGAGACTTTTAATTGTAAAAGATTTTGGATTTTAAAAGAAATGGATATTTTAAAGAGATTGAAATTTTAAGAATATGTAAAGACTGTGGGACATTTAAAGTTATATAGATCTTGGAGATGAATAAGAATGTAAGGGTTGAGGCTTACTAGTGATGTGTTTGTGTGTCAAGTTGACAAGGGGTCAATTGTACTGGCTAGTTTTGTGGAAACTTGACAAAGCTGGAGTTATCACAGAGAAAGGAGCTTCAATTGAGGAAATGCCTCCATGAGATCCAAATGTAAGGCATTTCCTCAATTAGTGATCAAGGGGGAAAGGCCCCTTGTGGGTGGGACCATCTCTGGGCTGACAGTCTTGTCTTCTATAAGAGAGCAGGCTGAGCAAGCCAGGGGAAGCAAGCCAGTAAACAACATCCCTCTATAGCCTCTGCATCAGCTCCTGCTTCTTGACCTGCTTGAGTTCCAGTCCTGACTTCCTTGGTGATGAAGAGCAGTATGGAAGTGTAAGTCGAATAAACCCTTTTCACCCCAACTTGCTTCTTGGTCATGATGTTTGTGCAGGAATAGAAACCCTGACTAAGACAGCCCAGCCTCCCCTTCCTTTCTCTCCAATTGTTCATGGACTGTGTGATCGAAGTTTTGGGACTTGGGGAGAGTAGAGAAAGAAAATCTTTTATCCTGCTAAAAGAAAATGTATAGATTAGCCACTGTAAAGCAAACACCACACCGATGTTCAGGCCTATGAGGCTGAGATTTATTGAAAAGTTTAAATACAAACCTTTAAATTGTTACAAAGTTGTATCATTCTGCCTGTCTGTATGAGCCAATATCAAGTAATATTCCTGCATCCGTGGTACCTAATATCAGAATATCAGAAAACTTATCAACTGTCTAGTGGTGACAGCCATCGCCAGCAAGCCAAGTGAACAGATGTGGGCTTCCTGTACGCAGGAGCAAAGCAGGCTCAGTAAAACATTGTGCATACAACACTGATTCTCAAAGCGAAATTCCTGAGCCGAGCTCTGTCTGAAAACATCATTTGTGTGAAAGGGAATCGGACCACTTGCCACCACAACCAGCTTTAGCTTCATGCAGGCACCGTCACGGCAGCCATATTCGCTTCTGGCAAATCAGTGGTTTGTCCCTCCACAGAATGTTTCTCCACAGAAAAGTGACCAGACTACACATTCGGAACCAACAGAGCTCATTGTATTAATCTTCAAGTTTTTTTTTTTTAATTTTTTTAATCAGTGCAAACTGCTTTTCAAGAGTCTACGCTTATTTGGGGGGGGGGGGGGGGCTTGGCCTGAAAAATTTTGTTATTGAGGTCTGATGAAACTGAAGAGAGGATATTTATTCCTGGAGAAGCTGGGATTACACTGGATTTCACTAGGAAGCTAATGCATTAAAACATGAAAATGTTGTTTGGATAGGTAAACACAGGAACTCTGGGCTAGACAGTCCTCTAAGGCAAAGGGATGAGAACTGAGTACTTTGGGTTTTTTTTTTCCTCCTTTGTCTTTGGTTTTCTAGAGACAAAGTCTCGCTTTCTAGATGAACCCTAAGTCCTACAGCAGCCTTCCTGTCTCAACCTCTGGAGAACTAGGATTGTAGGTTTGCACTGCCACATGAAGCTCAGAGCAAGGAGCTTTTCATCGTGTGTTCAGGTCACTGGCAGACTTATTTTTGCTAGCAAACAACAGCTTGAAATGTCCTGTGTGTGCTCACTTGTGTTGGGCAGGAATATAAAAGCAACTGAGTAGCTTGGTCTACTGCAGAAGGTTTGAGGCAATGATTCGGTGAGTGAAGGGCTTGCTACACAAGCATGAGAACCTGAGTTCCTGTCCCTAGAATCAGGGTAAAAATGCCGGCTGGGACAGACACCCCATTCCACCGCATTGGTGAGGGGGAAGGTAGAGACAGGCAGATCCTGGAGGCTCATGGGCCAACCAGTGTAACTGAAATAGCAGGCTCCCTGTTCAGCAAGAGACCCTGTTTCAAAAAGTAAGATGGGAAGTAACTGAGGAAGACACCTTGATGTGAGCCATTACCTCCACACAAGGGCCAGAACACAGCCCACACACACTTAGGCACATATATGCACAGCACATATGCACCGAAAACAACTGTAAAAGGTAAACAAAAGGATCACAGAGACACTTAAAAGGCATCACTGGTTGTGGACGCTTGCTAGTCAGTCACAATGAAGCATAAGACAGCTAGCGTGCTTCTTATTAACCAGAGAGCAATGTACACCTTCGACGTCATCATTTTCTTGCACATAAAAAATACAAATGACCTAGGCAAGGAAAACACAAGGATTTTACAGAAATTAAGCAAACACCTGTTTTTTTTTTTCCCCCCTCTATTGAAGGGGAAGTATTCAAGTCCAGCATTCACTGGTATTTCTTCATTAGACTGATTATTTCATCATACAGTTTCCAGGGGGCATCCAAACCCCAGATAAAATCCAGATGGTCCCACTCAGGAATGTTCTTGTGATACACCAACTTGGGGATTTGAGTCAGTAAGATAGTGATGTCATTGATGTCTGCCAGCCAGTCCCGGCCCCCGCTCCACAAAGCAGTGGGTAGACGCATGTTTTTTATGTTGTACGAGGGAGGAAAACTCTACAAGAGGAAAAAAAAAAAAAAAGAGTCATAGAAAGCTTTGCAATTATTCCTGTTAAATTTTTTTTTATTTTAATAAATGAAATCTCCATGGAAAAACAAATGTCTAGTAAGTTTGATTTGAAAGTAAAAATTTAATTTAAAAAACAAACAAACATGTTTTAAGAATTGCTTCCATTATGTTTTTCAGGTAGTCGTTACAAGGAGTAGAACTGTGCGGTTTTTTCCTCTTTGCTGCACTATAGGGACCACTTAATCCCCAGTGAGCATCACGGTTTCCCCCAGATGTGGAGTCAAGGCAGTAGAGCCAACTGAACAGGGAGGCACTGTGGGCTCATCTCTTCATGCCCTCTGAATGCAAGAGAAACCACACAACTCCTCCATGCCTCCATTTCCTGATCTTTCAGCCCCCCCCCCCCCACACACACACACACATGCAAGGGCTAGTTCAAGAATTAGGAAAAGCAGAGAGAAAGGTTCTCACGCTTTAGGAAACGCAGTGATCAAAAATGGAAATGTTACTTAATGGAAAAGGCTTTAAGGCCATGTAATATGCCTGAGGTCTCACATCTAGCAAGCTGGCAGCTGCCTGAAGGCTCTTTGGTTCTAAGGAGTGTGTTTATGATCCTACTGAATCACAACGACCCCTTATGGACAGCCTAAAGGATGGAGACAGGAGGCCTGGGCCATACCACCACTGACAGATCTGGGAAGATCTGAGTGGACTGAGAGAAAACTTCATAACCAGGCAATTCTGCCGAGAATATTCCCCCAGCAGCTGGGCTCACCTGAGTTCTGGAAGCCTAGGCTGGCTTCGGTGATGGAAGCATATTTGAAAATTCTTACCTGGTTGTAATGAAAATAATTCTTTTCACTGCTTCCCCAGTCAAAAGCTTGAAGCTTACGGTATTTAAAAACCTAAAAAATAAAATTTGGAGGAAAAAAAAAACTTAGCAGAGATGAAATTTATAAAATAATATAAGAGGTTACTAGGGCCGGGCGGTGGTGGCGCACACCTTTAATCCTAGCACTTGGGAGGCAGAGGCAGGCGGATTTCTGGGTTCGAGGCCAGCCTGGTCCACAGAGTGAGTTCTAGGACAGCCAGGGCTACACAGAGAAACCCTGTCTCAAAAAACCAAAAACAAAACAAAAAAAAGAGGTTACTAGGTTAATTATATGCTCAGAAATCAAGTTACTCCCTAATCCAGGTCTATTTATCATTTCCGAATAATTATTTAAGGTACATTTAAAACTGTACTATGGCTTCCTTTACCACATGACTGAATTTCTGACTGAATGGCTAGAAAAGTAGCTATGACCAGAAGGATTGCCCCTATGAGATGGACTTTATCTGTGTGGAGGTTTTCCGCTAACATTTGCTTCTTGGGCTTTTTTTGCAAAGAGTTAGTGATTTTATTTGGAGATGGCCATGTACACTAACGGTTAACTGGGAGCAAGTAAAGTTGTATCGCCAAGTGACTCTATAATTATCATGGTTTGCATTCAGCATGTCCTCTGATGTTCTCACAACAATGAAATCAGTGACATGTGTGCAGCATTCAGTTTACCACTCTCACACATCACGCACTCGGATAAAGCACTAGGGGTCTAGCTTGGAACTTAGCCTGAGCTCACGTGCTCAGCTAGCAGCACTACAGTGGATGGCATCAGAATGATATGAGGTCAGAATAATATGTAGATCCTAGGAACAGGCCTCCAGAATTCAGATCCTGGATAGATGTGGGATAGGCTCAGGACTCTATTTCTATCTGTGTCCTCAGTGGCAGTGGCCAGCATGGTAAAGCCAGATGAGGATAGGACTCTTCCAAGAGAAACAAGGACCCAGGCTCTGGGCAGGACTGGAGATTGGGGGTGTGGAGAGGCAAGAATAGGTTTGGCTGGGGAACAAGAGGATAAGATAGTCAGATTCAGATTGGAGGATGCTACGATTGCCAATTTGACTAAATTTGGAATCAATTAAGAGACATCTCTAGGCATGGCTGTGTCTATGAGGGTGTTCCCAGGCAGATATATCTGAGGAGGACGGAAGATCTAGCCTTCATGGTCATGTGTGGCATCCCATGGACTAGGGTCCTGGACTAAATTTTAAAAAACAAAAACATAAACAACCTTGGAACATGAGCTGAGCACCTGCCTCATTTCCTGGGGCCATCTGACTCCTGGAATCAAGGCTCAGTGGGAGAGCCCAGCAGGAGGGCAGTAACAAGAAAACACTAGGAAATAGCTGTGCAGAGTAACCCCTGTGTGGACAGAGGGACATCACAGTGAGCAGAAGGGCAAAAGGCAAAGGGCTGTCTCCACTGAGCTGTGGATTTGGAAATGCTGAAATCACACTGGCTAGAGATCGATGCTATTGGCCCTCAGCCTGCAGACTTTGACCAAGATCAGCTGATTACAGGGGCCAGAACCAGAGCAGACAGTTGGACTACAGCCAGTTCAGCTGCTCTCATCCAAACTCAGTGCTCCTGGGGGGCCCAGGGACACTGAGAATGAAATAAGACCCTTCTGTGACAATGACATAGCATGGCCTCAGGGCAGCCACAATCTCAACATGGTCAAGGGCCTCTGAAAGGCCAGGCTGGGACATCTTTGAGAATGGGGCCCTTTTGAAGACATGTCCAAATAGCGAGGTAAAATATTCACACATGTTGGGGGAATTTTAGGATGAGGACTTGTGAAGAAAACACGTGATCATAAAAGAAATAGAGTAGAGAAGAAGGACATGGTGAATCTCATTGCCTTCCAGGGTTTAAGGCATCTTCTAAGTGGTGAATGTGAGCTGAAACCATGGCACAGACGGCGTGCATTCTGGGGCCCCTGCTCCAAGCCACAGCAAGCTCTGTCACCTGACACTTAGCTTTCCTGACACAATAATAAGCTAAGAGGTAGCTCCTTAAGAGAAGCTTTCGAGAGGGCAGCTCACACCACACTTCTGCAGACAAGGCTCCAACCCCCCTCAGAGACCTGCACACCTGGCTAGTGGAAGAGGCCGATGGCAGAGTTTCTAAAAATACAGATCCCTGTGAATGAAAAGGACTGAACTACTGATAAATAGGACATGGATCGTCTCAAAAGCAATTATGTTGAGAAAAGCAGCCAGACAAACAGCAAA
>NC_000085.6:34499846-34559846 GCF_000001635.26 Mus musculus
GGGGAAGAAAGTCAGGGAGAGAAGAAAGAAACAATTCGACCCCGATAACTGTCCGATGAACCCATGCCTAACTCAGAGTATATTATGGGAGATACCAAAAGTGGCACCAAGCCAGTGACAAGCACCCATAACTGTAGGAAGAAAGGGAAAAGTGTGCAGAGTGATGCTCTGAGGATTCTTGGCTTGTCCATTCTAAACGTTACCAAATACTAATGTCACACGAGTTCAATGGAACCCTTGGTTTGCTTACCTGACCCCAGTGTAACATGTTTTGCACAGAAGTTCCCGCAGGGCAGTGTGTTGTATACACATCCACTCTAGACTGAAAGATGAATATGATGAATTAGAGAATGAAAATAGTGTTAAGGCGATACTCATAAGTACGTTTATCTCTTCACAGGATAAAACAATACAAATCTAAACAGTTTTTTTTTCAGACTGTTACTCTCTCAGAGATCAGAGCCTATCTGACTATGAATATATCCAACAAAAATGTCTGCGTCTGCAGAGGACCTATGGAGGAAAGGCAACAACGGCGCAAGTGCAATGGAGAACAGGATGCAGCCACTTGTCATTTCTTATCTCTTCATGCTTCCCTAAATTGCCAAACTTTCATGTACCATGTCTTCCTTTAATATTAAGGGGAAAAAAGTATTACTTTTTAAAAGTCTCTACCCCCTTCACTGCAGATTGTTTTGTGGGGGAAAGGACTTGAACTCAAGGTCCTTCTGACTCAGCTCCCCAAGTGCTGGACTTAACAGAAATGCACCACTATGCCTGGCTTTATTCCAGAATTTTAAAACCTGTTTTCAAAATTCAACATTTTAAGACACAGATACATTTAGAAACACAAGCCAGAGATTTACACTTCATAACAGACATACATACATATGTATAGCCATTCTAGATTTAAACACACGTTTTTAAAAGAGACATGTCGAGGTTCAGTCTCTTGGCAGGTCCCCAAGACCTGGTTGCCCCAGAGACTAGAGAGTCCACTTTATACATTGACCCAAGTGAAGCTATGTGAATTTGCCTGTAAGTTACTTCTGATTGGTGAATAAAGATGCTGACAGCCAATAGCAGGGCAGAAGATACATAGGCGGGCTTTAAGATTCCCGGGCTTGGCAGAGGACAACCACAAGGGGGAGATGAAGAGGTGAAGAGAGGAGAAAGCTGCCATGGGTTAGGTGAGTCATATGGGTTGGCTGATTGGAGTTAACAGCAGCCCAGGTGAAACATGGCAAAATATATAATGGAATTATTGGCTGGGAAATAGACATAATAGCATAGAGGATATATATCTGTCCAGATTTGTGAGGGATGATGCTTGTAATAAATATAAAAGGTTGTGTGTGTCTTTTATCTGGGAACTAAATGGTCAAAGGCAGGGTAGAAACTCCAGATTGGGATTAAATATTTTCAACAAAAGAAACACACTACTAGGATCAATGCTCCATAAATATTATGACTCGCTGACTGTTTCTATATAGGTTCTGTGTCGGAAGCTGAGAAGAGTGAACCCAAAGGCAGCAGCAGACAGGACCATTTGCTAAAGCTGATACATGTGTTTCTCAAATGAAACGCTAATGTCTGATAGGTCCAGGTCTGCATCTCTCACACAAATAAGCACATCCATAGATCATAACTACGTACCATATTTAAATTCTTCTCATTGAAGCCACATAGCAGGAAGAAGACGTTTGCGCAAAGCTCCTTCATGATGACGTGGGTGCAAACGTGAATGCTCAGCCACTTCAGCATCGCACTCTGAGGGAGAAATTGCTTCTGTCCAAACATGTCCTGGAAATACAAAGAAACCCAAGAATGGGTCAGCATTTCAACCTGGTGTTCCAGCTTCACATGCCTTCAGAAGTACAGGCATACAAGCATCTCCGCAGGGGACTCCGGAACACCAACATTCAAAACAGGAAAGTGATAAGATATACTAAACCAGATGTGCTTAGAGACACACACGACAAGAAGCCCCCTCACAATGAAAAGACAGAGGAGCTGGGCAGTGGTGGCTCATGCCTTTAATCCTAGCACTCGGGAGGCAGAGGCAGGTGGATTTCTGAGTTCGAGGCCAGCCTGGTCTACAGAGTGAGTTCCAGGACAGCCAAGGCTACACAGGGAAACCCTGTCTTGAAAAACCAAAAAAAAAAAAAAAAAAAAAAGGCAGAGACAGAAAGCTAAGTAAGTTTATAGTAGACCATTATAAAGGGAGCTGACCATGACCATTTGTTGACAGTCCCTAACAGGACTTCTGAGAAGATCCAGAGGCTCCAACTAAGTGTGTTTCCTTCTCCTCCCATATGGGCCTAATCCACCCCCTAAAGGTAGGTTACTGTTTGTTTGTTTGCTTGTTTGTTTGTTTCAAAACAGGGTCCTGCTCTATTGCTCTGGCTGGCTTCATAGTTATATAGCCCAGGCTGCCCCTAAACTCATAGAAATCCTGCTGCCTCAGTCTCCCAGAGGCTGATACTGTAGCTGTGAGCTGCCATGCATGATTATTGCTAATTTATTATGAGCTATTTCATGATGGTAGAACACAGAAGATGTATCATCTGAATCATTGCTTAATTGTTCAGTTGAGTGACAAGCACATTCACGCTTATGCTATTGTCTCTATGATCCTCCCTCGGAATCCTTGCCTCGGTGCCCATTAGACAGTTCATTACTCCTCACCTGCCCTGCCTCCAGCACCACATGTGCTTCTGTTAAGTTCTTCTAGAATATACCCACAGTACCAGTTTGTGAATTATCTCTTAACTTTTGCAGATAGGAACAGTCAACTATAGAAACCACTTGGCCCGCAAGGCCAAATTCACTGGCTCTCTGGCTCTTTGGAAGAGTTGTTTTCCAATTCTCAGTGTACATTGTCCCTAACCAACAGTCAACTGAACCTGTGCACACGTTACAACCGGGACTGCCACTGCATTCTCAAGGCAGATCTTCATGTACCGTGGGAGAGGGGACAGGTCTTCCTTATATGGAATTCAGATGTCTGTCCCTTTGTCGTCTTGCTCACACACACCAACTCCAGGACAAGCAAGAATAGAAAACTCAAATTCTACAAAGGAAATGTGGGTTGTGCTATGACCCCTTAAAAGGCTGACATTTAAGTCTTAACTGTCTGTATTTGAGAATGTTGGTATTTGGAGATTGGGTCTTTTCAGACAGAGGCTGGACCTTCAAGTATCCTTTTAAAGAAGAGAAATCTGGCCACAAAGATGGACATGTACACAGAGAAAACAGTGACTGATGGTGAATGCAGATACTAGGATGATGCTTCTACAAGCGAAAAAGGCCAAAGACGTGCAACATATTTGCCTGTAGATGCTAGCGAATAGTATGCAGAAGCTGCAAACTCAAATGAATGCAGCTGTGCATGCAGTCTGCTTCTCTGCCTCTGAGTGGATGATCGATCGGTGAATAGCAACAAACAACTTTGAGGAAACTGAATGCCCCTGCTGAGCTCAGTACTACAACTGTAACCACTACTCTTTCTATTGTTTGGGCTTATCACTAATCCACAGGATGGCAAAGCAGAGAGCTTCCTTTTTCCTCCCGTAAGGAAAAAGTCAGTTATCCGATCTGCAGTGTAAATATCACACTACTTTAAATGTATAATACTCTATTCTAGTTTCTTCCAGAAAATTTACCCATCCACAGACAGCCTGTGATCCACAGAGAGTCTGTGATCTTTGTCCGTTAAGATTTCTATTACTTGTGATAAAATACTTTTTTTTCTGTTGGGGGAGAAGGCATTTAATCCAGCTTATAGTTCCACATCACAGTATGTTATTTAAGGAAGTCAAGGCAGGAACTGACACTGAACAGGGACCTGGAGGTAGAAGCAGATACAGAGTCCTGCTCCCTGGCTTGCTCCCTCATGGCTTGCTCAGCCTGCTTTCTCAAAGCAACCAGGATCACCTGCCCAGGGGTAGCACCATTAGGAATAGGCTACTCTCTCTTGAATCAATCACTCATTAAGAAAATGCCCACAAAGGCTTGCCTACATGACAATTGAGATGGGGAATTTTCTCAGTTAGAGGATTTCTATTGCCAAATGATGGTAGCCTATGTCAAGTGGACATAAATATTGCCAGCACACTGTTAAATCAATCTTCTGTTGGATCATGTATCAATACCTACAAATAGACATCAATTAGGTCTGAATGATCTCTTTCAGAAACGCAATATAAGAAAGAGTTGGCTAAAAAGGACCAGGAAGTAACCTGGAGACAAGGGCATGTGACATGGAGAGTTAGCCCGTTCACAACTCCCGGCTTAGTGTCTACAAAGTGGTCATTTGATGGGTTAGTAAGTTTTATACTCGTATTTTTCTTCAAAGGATTAGAGGGGAACACTTTGCTGCCGCAAAAGCAACATGTATTTTTTTTAGAGAAGCTAATTCAAATATGTTGTAAATATGGCTCACTTTTTTGTTTGTCTGTTTTTTGTTTTCCTTGTTTTGTTTTGTTTTGTGAGTTTTTGTTTAAACTTTCCCAGTGTGTGCCATAAACCACTCTAGTCTGAAATCATGGTTCCCAAATGCCAGGCCCACCGTCTTCATCAGAATCACAGAGAATGTTTTAAAAACACAGATCCCTGCCCGGCAGTGGTGGCGCACTTAATCCCAGCACTCGGGAGGCAAAGGCAGGCAGATTTCTGAGTTCGAGGCCAGCCTGGTCTACAGAGTGAGTTCCAGGACAGCCAGGGCTACACAGAGAAACCCTGTCTCGAAAAACCAAAACAAACAAACAAACAAACAAACAAACAAAAAACGCAGATCCATGATCCCCACTCCAGAATTTACAAAATGTAGTATCAAAGTGGACTGGGAGGAGGTGTGACATTTCTACATTGACAAAGCTAACTCATAAACTCTAGGGAACAAGCTAGACTTAGAACATTCATTCCTACAGCAGCAACCACATTCCCCTGTCTCTACTCTAGAGATGCCCCCCACCAGCCTGAATGTCCACAGCAGTCCAGCTAATTAATAGCAGGTCTTTATAATCAAAAGCTGTCTATGGAACACTTAATAAGAAAATCAAATCCCAGGCAAGCTGTCCCTGGGAGATAAGCAACATGCAGAACAATCTATAGAATTGGATACCATCCACATTGAAACAAAACGATACATCTCTCTTGGTGCATCTCTATGTGCATACATTCATATGTGGCGTCTGTAGGCAAAGACCTCTAAACCGAGTAATCCTAAAGAAAGGACTTATGGAGGTGGCCTAGTAGTCAGGAAGTACGTGTAATTTCTAAAGTGTTTGTAATGCAAATCAGCACTATTAACAAAGACTGTCAAAACAAAGTTTTATCAGCATGTTTGCTGGTGCAATGACTTCCTACCACAACAGTCTGACTAAATTACTGTAGCTCTTTATAACCCAAAACCTACCAAGTAGCAGTTAAAACGACAACGAAGCATAAGACAGTGATTCTTCCACCTCAGTAGCTGTCAGGTTTTGAGATCAGAGGAAAGTACATCCTTCCTGTGAGAGACTTTCAAAACGGCCTGAGAGGGGTGGGGAGCTTTGTTACGCGTACCTTGAAGTAATGAGTCACTTAATATCACGGAGACGTTCTAAGAACCAAGTTCTCAAGCAATGTGATCATTGTGCAACTCTCTCACAGTAATATCCTTACACAATCCTAGGTGGTACAGGTTACTTGACACAGCCTCTTGGTACAATCAAAAGACGTGGTGAATGTGAGACTCACAAGTCCACTGCTGTCACATCGTGCTACGTGCCTTTGCAATAAGCATTTTTGCAAGACCAAAGAGTACATGCTACGATAATGATTAAAAGGAAAGGGGATGAATAAATCAGTAGTCGGTATTATCAAGTATGACATTATTCTGGCTTGCTTTTAGTTGCTGTTGTGAAACACTAACCAAGAGCAAACTGGGAGAGAAAAGGCCGTAGTTCATCTTACACATCCAGCTCACATTCCATCATTGACAAAGTCAGAGAAGGAGTTAAGCTGAGAATCACTGAGCTTCTCACCGATTCACACACACAGGCTAATGCTTGGGCAGCTTTCTTATACAACCCAGGACCATCTGCCCCCAGATGACACTGCCCCCAGTGGCCTGGGACCTCCTGTATCAATTATTTGTCAAGACAATCCCCTACAGACACGCCACAAGTCAATGTGATTTAGATAATTCCTCAATTAGGACTCTTCTTAAATGATCCTAGGCGGTGTCTAGTTGGCACTTACAGCCAACTATGACATAAATAACGTGCAAAACTATATGGCTGACACTTTCAGATAACTCTTGTCACCATAAATTATTGTATACTAGCATCACCACAAATTGTGAATTGTATGTTAGGCTATGATGTCATTAGTGGATAGGTAGTTTTCAGCTTCACTGTAATCTGTTAGGACCACAATCCAATGCACGGTTTCTCATTGTAAAAAACCCATTACAGGGCTGGAGGTATGACTCAGCCACTAAAGGTTAGGCTCACAACCAAAACATGAAAATAAACCCACGTACACAGCATATGACTGTTGATAATGCTGTATAGGATTTCACATGCATTTGTGTCTATATATAATACATAAGAGAGGAATAATGGACTAATCAGTCTTAAAGAACTCATACTCCTTCTCCTGAGTGCTGTTTCCCCCTCTGAATACAGCTTAGAGTTGCATAGCTTTGGGGCTAAGCACTAATATGCTTACGGGTCATATTCTAAAATATGCTCTATTAAGATAATGTCCTAGATTGTATTCTGCATGGCTAGGGACAGGCACATAGGAATGGCACATATCCTGTCACCTACCTCCTGTCCACTCCTGCACACCCTCATGCCCTATGGATGAAAAGCACTTAGAACACTTAAGGTACCTTTCCAAAGACTTCCTTGTACCCTCCTTGTACAGTGGGTAGGGAACTGGACGAACATGTTCACTAAGAAAACATGCCACTGAGTGTTGAGTTAACGGGACAGACCCCTAGCTGCCTCTGTGGTGGAGCGGGGTGGGGGGTGGGGTAGGTGAAGGCAAGCACACCCACTGATCTCGTAAGAGCAGGTACAGAGGACACTGCCATTTCTCCTCTAATGACCAATTTCTCAGCTCAGAAGAGAGTATCTGAGGAGAAGCGAAACTGGTGGGGCCCAAGTACCTTGAGAAGAGGGTCTGGCAAGCGTCCCAATTGAAGTAGCGGGCCTGAAGCAAAATTGAGAGACAACACGGGAGCCAAGACTAAAAACATTTTAATCTTCTTTGCCAACTCAGGCATCTGTGAAAAAGCTATGAAACCTGCAGAGCAAAAGAAAGAATTAGCTAGATCTTCAAGGAATTCCTCACAAAAGAACATGTGAATGGTCAGCCATTGTAACCTACAGAGGAAGCCCAGTAACTATGCAAGTGACGCTTCCCTTGTACACTTGAACAGAGTTCCTAAAACGCTCTGGCTCAGAAACACTGAATTTGGTTCTAGATTTAAGTCTACAATATGCACAGAAAAAAGATAAGAGAATGGAGCTGGAGAGATGGCTTGGCGGTTAAGAGCACTGCTGCTCTTCCAAAGGTCCTGAGTTCAATTCCCAGCAACCACATGGTGGCTCACAACCATCTGTAACGAGATCCGGCGCCCTCTTCTGGAGTGTCTGAAGACAGCTACAGTGTACTTACATATAATAAATAAATAAATCTAGAAGAAGAAGAAGAAGAAGAAGAAGAAGAAGAAGAAGAAGAAGAAGAAGAAGAAGAAGAAGAAGAAGAAGAAGAAGAAGAAGAAGAAGAAGAAGAAGAAGAAAGAAGCAGCAAAAAGTCTTCCCTGTTCCCATGGCAACATGAACCTCTACAGCTCCACCCCACAGGTCTACTTCTCCCCTGCTTTCCATTCCTAATTTGCAGACCATCCAAGCAGAACACCAGTGTCTCAAAAACCACATTTGGACTCCCGTTGCTGGAAAGTATCTTTTACACACCTCTTAGATCACCCGCTGCTACCCGTCCCTAGGACACACCATGGATTTTTAACAGACACGAAAGAAGTATTATTAATTACGACCGTCCAGCTCTATTTCCTGGAAGGCAGGGCAATCTAATAACATGTTAACACTCAAGCTTTTTCCTTTGTGAGTCTCCATGCAGAATGTATTCCATGTGTCTCGAATAAGACAGTGCTAGTGAACACCTAATGTCATTATCTAAGAAATGATGGAATATGTTTCCATGCTTGTAAAAATTTAGTGTTGATTTGCAGTTTTTAAACTTTGTAAAATTTTGTACTTGTATTTAATAATAATAATAATAATAATAATAATAATAATAAACATATTGAACTGAGAAAACAGCTTACTCCATAAAGTGCTTGCCATACAAACAGAACTTGAGTTTAATCCCCAAAGCCCATGTCACAAAGCCACGTGTGGTGGGCTGCACTTTGAGTTTCAGCACTGGGATGGCAGGAATAGGTAAATCTTTTTTGAGGCTGGCTGGCCAGACAATCTAGCCTATTTAGTGTCTAGACTTTATCTCAAAAGAACAAGACAGACAATGCTTGAGGGAGACAGCTAAGACCAGGCCTGTACAACACATTGGCCACACATACACAAACACACACACTTGAAAACATGTTAGTTTTATAATACATGAACAAAACATGCAAATAGCTTCCCAAAGCTATAAAGTATGAGCTGCCATCTCTGTGGTTAGTTATGCTTGACTTAACTTAATTTCTTTGATTACTAAGGTATCTATTTTGGGTGAAGCTACAGGTTAGACCCTGGGATTCAAACATGCTAGGCAACCTCCGAGATGAACCCCGCCTGGGGCAGTTAAGATTTAAGTATATTTTCTTATTGACTCTGTAAGGTTTCTAACACTAGAAAACTTCCCATTTTTCTACCCTCTCACAGTCTTATGTTCCTTAAAACTGGGAAACACATAACATATAGCCTACATCCATTCTTTCAATTTTAAGAAACTTGATAATCTATATTAAATTCTGAATTTCTATAGATTATTACTGAAAATCCCTTGCCCTATTCATGATTTCTGCCTGTTATTTTAAAAAACTCTACTTGAAGTAATGTCATTTTGTGTATTTCACTTCTAAGACACATTGCCTTTGACCTCTTTATTGGATACATACCTATGGTGCAGCCTTGAGAATGACCCACATAATAGATTTGTTCTTGGCCAGTTTTATTCAAAATGTAGTTAATTGAAGCAGGTAGGTCATATTTTGCCATCTCATCAAAACTATAATCCAAAAAACAAAGAACTCTTTAATTGAAATAGCACACAAATATAGAATAGCATGCAGACACTTATCATGAAGTGGTGTCAGCACACAGTGAACATGGCTGAATAATCAATCTTACATGAGTTCAGAACACGAACCAAGGACCAAAGAAGTCCCCAGCATTCCTGCCGAATTGTACACCCTAAAGGTAACACCTTGAAGGTTTGACATTACAATAGCTTGATTCACTGCACACAGTCGGGAAGAAGACACATGTCTTCTTTTATTCCTGGCTTCCTCCATGTTGGTATGGGAGTATAGATGTTTATTCTCATCTTATTATGTTAATATGCCACACTTGATTAACTGAATTTGCTGTGGGTATGCATTTGAGTATTCATTATTATAAACGGTGTTACAATGAACATATTCTAATAACTGCTTTTTGGTAAAAGCTCTCACTCCTGTGATTCAAGACCAGGATGACTCTAGTTTTATCAAAGGAAAGCAAACCTTTAACCATCTACAACGCCAACCTTCTATGATACCTGGCACACTAGGATGTACTCTTTTAACCAGATAGGGGTGTGTTTGTGTGTGTGTGTGTGTGTGTGTGTGTGTGTGTGTTAGCATTCCTTCTAGGCTCTGCCCAACAGTTACCTGCCAACAGCCAGGTAGGCCTGGTTTCCTATAAAAGGGGCTGTTTGGCCCCTCTTCCCTTTCTCTGCCCTTTCTCTCTGACTTTCTTCTCTGCTTGACCCCTTTCTCCCTCTCTCCACCCCCCCACCTCTCTCTCCATGTGTTTCTGGCCGGCCTCTCTTCTATTTCTCTTTCTCTCTCTCTCTCTGTCCTTCTGTCTCTACTCCCTTCTCAACTCCCCTTCCCATGCCCTAAATAAACTCTATTCTGCACTATACCTGTACTTTCTTCATGTACCCCTCCCACTTCACCATACTGCACTCTTCAAATATATCCTGACCTTTTTTATAAAACACAACAGTGTATGTATGTATATCTGCGTGAACATGTGTGTGAGACTCTATGTGTGTATGTGAGTATGTGTATATGTGTGTGTGTGAATGTATGTGTATGTGTGGATATGAGTGTGAGTCTGTATATATATGTGTCTGCGAGTATATGTGTATGGATGAGTGTGTGTGTGTGTGTGTGTGTGTGTGTGTGTGTGTGTAAGAGAGAGCGAGGAGAGAAGGGACAATCCCAGTGTGAGGAAACACTTAGAACACCCCAGACTCTGTGGAGGGATTCTTCCTTGAATCTTTTCCTTCAGGCCTCCGTAACTTTATAAGCTAGGACTTTATTATCCCCAATTTATAGATGAGGAAACAGACACAGTTTATACCCTGTGTCAAGTATCACACAACAATTCATTGGTGGAGCCAGAAGTAAGAAGGAGAGAGACAGAGGATAATAGAATGAATAAACATGTAACATGTGAGTGTTACTAGAGAGATGGGGAGATTGCCTGAGAGTTAACCTAGCAGCCCACAAGGCCAGGAATGGTAAGAATGCCTTAAGAATTCCTAACTGAATCTAATCACTTATGCAATCACTTGTTTAAATTTACCTTCATGACTGGTTTTAAATCCCTGACAAGCTTTACAACTTTTCAAGATATCAGCTCCCTTTTTAGACAACTTCAGGGTACTCTTTAACTTCACCTGTCTGCCTTCAAGATGCGAACGATACAGACAGACGCAAGTCATAATCAACTGTGATATACCTGAAGGCCCAGAACTCATCCTGAGAAACTGAAAGAGTCTTGTGCTTCAGAGACCAGGTGTTTCCTCTGCTGTTTCCCATCCACACATCAAAGCCAGCATCCGCCAGGAGGAAGCCCAAGCTGCTGTTGTCAATGTTTGTGACCCAGTTACTAGAATCTGCCAGCAAGCCGTGCTGAAGATACACAACTGGTCTGGGACCTGAAAAACATTGATATTTAGAAGCTGTTAGCTCCAACCTTCTCAGCAAACATGATGCTTTGCTAAACAGCCAACTGTTAGGAGGACCAAAGCCATTAGAGCAGCAGAAGTTAATTAACATATGGAGCCCACAATGCATGCCTGTAAAACCTGAGGGCTGTGTTTTCCTTAAACAGTGTTAACAAGAAAGCAGCAAAACTTCACTTTTTCTTTCTTCTGTTTTGCATACCTAGTAACAAAACATTGACTTGAGCATCAAAAAAAGGGAAATAGATTTGGAGGAACTTTAAAAGTATTTCTATAATTTCATCGCGATTATTTCAAACGAGATAAACTGAAAGGAACACACAACCATGAGATGGCTCTGTACACTTATAACCATGGCCGAACCCTAAACAGAGATAGCATCAAGTGCTGGCCACAATGCAGGGCAGTGGGACTTCACCTCCACTGATGGCAAAAGCACAAGAGGAGGTCAGCTCAGGAACTTTGGAAAATTCCACCAGACCCCTCCCCTCCTGGAAGAGAAAGGCCATAGAGCATATAGGCACCCCTCCCCTCTGGAAGGGAGGGGCTAATTACATTCCACAAACCACAGAGAGGGGGGATCGACCCTCGACCATCACCATTGGTCACTTTGCGGGTGGGGGAGGCCTAGAGCATGTAGACACATTCACAGACTGACCTTTGTCCACCTACAGACAAGCGAAGTCCTTGCCACCTCATTCCCTAAAGATCGACCAGTTTAAAAGTCACACTGTTCTACCAGTCGCATTGTGCCTACTGGCTGCAGCTCTGAAAACTGTATAAAAGCTCAAACATGCCGCTCAGGGTTGGGGTCAGGGTCGTTCTCTCTCCTTTCAGTGCAGGGCAACATACTGGAACAATCAAATTCCTCTTGGTTTGCATCGATCCCTGACTCCAAGTTGTTCACTCAGGGGGGCTCGGTAAGTTAAGGCTCCCCAGAGTCTTACACACACACACACACACACACACACACACACACACACACACACATGCTTAGCACAGCTTTGCTCGTCATTTGTAACATATGAGCAGAACTAAGTATAGACACTGGACAACAGTGACTTATAAATGTGTACAACTGAGGGTATTTATAAAATATAAGGCTAAGCATGTACAGGAACAGAAATGTTGATGTGTATAGTGGATTTATTCATACTGCAAAAATTTGGAAATCTTGGTTATTTAACCCTGCATCTGCTCGATTTTGGTATGACCCTAAATCTGTTATAAAAAGCAAATTAGGGAAACAACACCTTTCACAATAGCCACAAACAATATAGAATTCCTTAGAATTCTAACCAAGCAAGTGAAAGGCCTGTATGGCAAGAACTTCAAATCTCTGGAGAAAAAACTGTAGAAGATCTCAGAAGATAGAAAGATCTCCTATGCTCATGGATTGGTAGGGTTAGCATAGTAAGAATGGCCATCCTACCAAAAGCAATCAACAGATTCAACACAATTCCCATCAACATTCCAGGACAATTCTTTACAGACCTTGAAAGATCAATACTCAACTTCATATGGAAAAATGAAAAATACAGGATACCTAAAACAATTCTGTACAATAAAAGAACTTCTGGAGGGGTCATCATCCATGATCTCAAGCTACACTACAGAGAAATAATAATAGATACCACATAGTACTGGCATAAAACAGACAGGCTGATCAATGGAATCAAATCAAAGACCCAGAAGTACACCCACATACCAATGAACACTTGATTTTTGACAAAGAAGCCAATACTATACAATAGAGAAAAGAAAATATCTTCAAAAACTGATGCTGGTCTAACTGGATGTCTGCATAAAGAAGAATGCAAATAGACCCATATTGATCATCCTACACAAAACTCAAGTCCAAGACAACAACAAAAAAACCAATCAAACAAACAAAAACCCAGATACACTAAATCTAACAGAAGAGAAAGTGCGAAATAGCCTTGAACACACTGGCATAAGTGACATCTTTCTGAACAGAACACCAATAGTTCAGATACTAAGATCAACAATAATGAATGGGGCCTCTTGAAACTGAAAAGCTTCTGAAAGACAAAGGATACCATAAAGAGGGCAAAACAGCAGCACAAAGAATGGGAAAAGATCTTTACCAACTCCACATCAGACAGAGGGCTGATATTCAAAATATATAAAGAGCACAAGAAACAAGACATCTACAAACCAAATAACCCAATTAAAAAATAGTGTACATAGCTAAACAGATTTCTCAACAAAGGAATCTCTAATGGCCAAGATGTACTTAAAGTCATTCAACATTCTTAGTCATCAGGAAAATACAAATCAAAACAACTCTGAGACTCATCTTATACCCAGAGTGGCTAAAAGTAAAAACTCAAACAACAGCTCATGCTGACAAGGATATGGAGCAAGGGGAACACTCCCCCATGGCTGGTGGGGGTGCAAAGTTGTACACACACTTTGGAAATATATTTGGCAGTTTCTCAGAAAACTGGAAATAGATCTACCTCAAAACCCAGCAGCACCACTCTTGGGTATACACCCAGAAAGACTTGTTCAACTATGTTCATAGCAGCTTCATTTATAATAGCTAAAAACTGGAAAAAACCTAGATGTCCCTCAACTTAAAAAAAAGGATAAAGAAAATGTGTACATTTACACAATGGACTATTACTAAGCCATTAAAATAATGACATCATGAAATTCTGCAGGCAAGTGGATGAAATTAGAAAAGATAATTCTGAGGGAGGTAGCCCAGACTCAGAAAGACAAACATGGCATGTATTCATTTATAAGGGAATAATTGTCATAAAGTACAGGATAACCATGCTACAAATCACAAATCCAAAGAAGCTAAGTAGCAAGAAGGGTCCAAAAGGGGACACTTGAATCTTACTGAGAAGGGGGAATAGATTAGGCATCCATTAGGAATGGAGGGAGGGAGGTGACTGGAGGGGGGGAGGAGTAGGGAGAGCAACAGAAGGGAAAAGGTGGTGGGGAAGGATGGAGGGGGAGTACTGGGAGAGACAACTTGATTGTGGCAGGGGTATCTCTGGGATGAGCTAGAAACCTAGGACAATGGAAACCCCCAGGAATCGATGAGGATGACCCTAGCTAAGACTCCCAGAAATGGAGGAAATGAAGCCTGAAACGGCCACATCCTATAACCAGGCAAGAATTCAATGGGGGGATTGGGATACTGACCGAGTCACAAAACCTTAGACACACAATTTTTCCTATCTACAAGATATGCAGGGGTAAAAAAAAAAAATGGAGCAGAATTTGAAGGAAGGGCCAACAAAAGACTGGCCCAGCTTGAGATCAATGCCATGAGAGGTATCCCACCCCAGACACTATTAAAGATACAGGGATCCATAGCCAAACATTAAGCAGAGCTTGGGGGAATCCTGTGGAAGAAGTGGAGGGAGGATTGAAGGAGCCAGAGGGATCAAGGACACAAGCGAACCTACAGAATCAACTAACCTGGGGGCTCACAGCCGCTGAATTGCCAACCAGAGAGCACGCATAGGACTGACCTAGGCTCTCTGCACATACGTGACAGATGTGCAGCTGGGTCTTCGTGCAGGACTCCGAAAGTGGGAGCGGGGGCTGTCTCTGAATAGACTGCCTGCCTTCGGATCCCTTTCCCCTAACTGGGCTGCCTTGTCGAATCTCGATAGAAGAAGATCCACCTAGTCTTACTTGCTATGCCAAGGCTGGTTGATAGCCATGGGAAGCCTCTGTTCCTCTGAGGAGAAGGGGAGGGGAGGGAGGGGGAAGGACTGAGAAGAGAGGAGGGAGGGGAGGCTAGGTTTGGGATGTAAAGTATATAACATTATAAAAATTAATAGTCATAGAATAGTCTTACTGAAGAAGACATGGACTTGAGATGGAAATCTGAAAGGGAACTGTGGGGCGGGGGAAGGGTAGGTATGATAAACATATATTGTGCTCATGTATTAAATCCTCAAAAACTATTTTAAAAATTGTTAAGTAGAAAACACACCAAATTCTAAAGGTATATATGAATTTATCTTCTGATCACCTCTTCCTGAGACAGTTAAACTGAAAAAACAAAAACAAAAACAAAAACTCCACAAAGACTTGGATGTACAATCCACCCCACCCCCAAGAAAAAACATCCTATCCTCCAGAGGCCTACAAGGTGGTGACCATGCAGCCATTGTCAAGCAATCCCTCGTTCAGCATCGACTGTGACAGGTCCTTCTCAGTACTGGAGATAGAGCAAGGAACAAAAGCAAAAGGGATACCACCTTGGAGAGAAATGGGAAAGAAAGTGGGTCAGTGCGGGTCCACTGTATGTGCTGCTTTGCTTTCTAATGGCATTTTACGGCTACACCAGCAAGACTAAACTCCTCGAAAGTTCTACCTTCAGTGCACTGTGCCAGATATACCATCTCTGCCTTCATTCAAGATTTTACTTCATCGTGAGAAATAGGAAAAAAAAATAATCACTAAAAGTTTGGAATTACAAACTCACTACAATAATTACTAAAATTCCTGCCTCTAGGAGCCAATGCAAAACTGCCATCAGGGACGACAACAGAAACAAACAACAACAACAAAAAATGCCAAAACTGACATTTTTGTTTTGTTTTGTTTTTCTAGATAATGACAGGTAAAATGACTTCACCCTGGTCAGCTAAGCAGCAGCCTCCTGGCTGTCCACTGTAATGCTGCCTGCCAGTGAGGTGAATCTCAGCTGAAGGTAGGCCTGACAATGACTGCCTTTCTTAAGAGGAAGACAACTTGGTGTGTGGGGACTTCCTCCTACCTCCCGAGACACGAGGCTGCATGAGCTGCTACTTCCCTCCAAAAAGTCATGGGGAACCAGCTGAGGTCTAGGGAAGTCATCAAACCAAGGGGCAAGGAGGAAGGAGGCCAAAGTTGAACGTTGTCAGCATGACACAGAACTCAGGTTTTCACCAGTCATAAAGTCTCAAAGGATTTGATTCAACTTCATAATTGGTGGCCCAGGGCCAGTGATCTTAGACTACCAGGGGCCTTGCAGTTCCTGGGGAAGTCTAAGACACTACCACAATGGAGCCACTTCAGGAATTAGCTTGAAATGGCAGGCTTCTTTGCCTGACCCAGGAGTTCTAAGGTCCTCCTCAACCTGACATCCTAAGCTCCTTGCTAGTTTGGGAAGAGACTGCATTTCCCACAAAAGAACTTGTATCCTGCAATAGCAGATTCTAAACCAAATGGTAAGAGGGCCCTTGTATGTAGTATCTATCCATTCCTATGGTTCCATACTGGATAGTACAAAGCTAGAGCTGCCCTCAGCTTACATCTCCATGAATGGCCCACATAACCAAGTTCACAGGAACTCATCAACCAGCAAAGTGGGCCCCCCCCTACCCCCCTGCTCTGGACAAACCCAATGTCCAAGGCTTGGTATAATCATTCCTGTATCGAGAAAGCCTGATTAGGCTTTGGCTTAAGTGCTTCCTGAATGACCTCTAACCACATAATAACCCAAGCCAGCTTCTAGAGTCTGCATAGCTTGGCACTATTCCTAATACTGTTCAAACCAGCTACCAGTTATGTCCTAGGCTTCAAGTCACGTATGGCTTAAACTTTCATATCCATGTTAAAAATGAGGTAATTGAATAAAACTAAGAACTAAGAAAAGAAAGAAAAGGGCATGACTGGTCCCAGTATGGTGGAGGAGAAAGGTTACTGTAGATAAAAGGGAGAGCATGGCCAGAGGCAGGGACATCTGGGAGAGTCCAGAGTGGACGTGACCAGGTGAGGAGAGGCAGGATGGGAAATGGGAGACCCAGATGAAGAAGCCAAGAAGGTAAAGGGTAAACCAAAAAGGGATTTGGTAATCAAAATGGCTGAATTATAGAGGAAAGGGCAGCTAGAGAAAGACAGCCCAGCCCCCCCCCTGGGCTGGAGAAGTTTAGGGGAGGGTGAAGGGTATGCAGCCAGACCCTATTATAGGTAGGAACTGAAGATGCAGGGAGAACCTGGCAGCCAGGTCCACTTTAGTATGTTAAATATGCACCTCAGGCATTTGTCCTGGGTTTGAGACCTAATAGTGACCTACATGTAGAGAAAGCAACTGGCCATAGACCCTTCAGCCAGCCGTGTGCTAACACTGAGACCCAGGTCTATTTCATTTCAAAGGTCTTGGTCTTAGCCAGTGATCTTAAAAAAAAAAAAAAAGCAATTATTAAAGGCTAAAGTCGATAAGAGGCATGCACACAAATATTATGTCTGTTTCCAGCCAGCTCCCAGCAAGCCAAGCAGCCAAGCAGTACTTAGCCATCCAAACAGTCAAGCAGTACTTAGCAGTACTTAGCAGTCCAAACTAGCTAAGTACTGAAATAACACAGAGTGATTGTGAAACAGACATGTTACTGCCTCTGACCTTGACCCGGAGAATGAAGAACTCCGTACACAGAGCCTGGCCTGGAAGGTCTTGTTTTTGAAGCTCCCTTGGCTATTCCAAATCAGCCCATCAGAGGTATATTCAAACCTACTTAAGAGAAGTTACAGCCAGCTATTGCCTGCAAGCTGGGTGAGGAGAGAATGAGCTGACTAATGCCCCGGAAGAAGCCACAAAACAGACATATTCTCCCAACAAGCATTCAAGGGGGACCCTAAGGGTCTCCTCAAGAATTAGTAAGAGTGAATTGGAGTTGGTAGCAAAGTCTGCCATTGGGTTTCAGTTATCCAAAATGATGGCTCCTGAGTGAATTTTTATAGTCTAATTCTAGTTTTGAAGACTTGGCCTTAAAAATCAGTTCAAATACTATTGATTTCAAATACTATTGATTTTAGTGCCTCTCTGTTGTATTGACAGAATAACTAAAAATGCCTAATTAATTTAAAAAAATAATAAGAACAAAACAGAGATTTAAAACTTCCCAAGTCATGGTTCAGAAGTCCGAGGCTAGGGAGCCTGGATCCCTTGAGAACTAGCTATCTTTATTATCACATGTCAGTAGGTAGAAGGGTAAAAAGGCACATGCCAAAGGAGGACATGAGGTGCGGCCTATCTGGAGGAAGAAACAAGGTGAAGGGGCTTAGGTCCAAAGTATAGATCCCAGGAGACTAAACAACGAATCTAATATGTAAGTTACCAGATAGCTTTCTGACTTTATCAGGGACAACACTGCAAACCCAGTGGCTAACATAAAGGGCTGGATGGATGGAAACTTAAACACGAGGTATAGGAATCTTTATGCCACTTCAGCCGTTTATCATGGGAAAACTACTTAACCGCCAGAACCTTGTTATCCTCATCTGGCCAACAGGCTGACCAGAGTCCAAATGATTCATCTGATGATTCACGCTTGGGGGGACACTTGGCTTGTCCGCAGAAAGCAATTAGAAAGTCATGTGGCCTTTATCAGAGTCCAGGCCATGACATTTCCACTTCAAAGTCTACCTGTAGGAAAGGGAGTGACCTGCACTGCAGGAGCGAGCACATGCATGGCCCCACATCCCATCGCTAGCATAGTGCTGCTCTCCACAACCCTGGTGACCGTCACTAGGATCGGTTAAGCCATGCGAAGGCAACAACATGGCCCACCTCATTCACTGCAAGTTGAATTTGGCAGGGGTGCACATAGGGAAAGATGCCTCAAGGGCCTTACAGCAGGAATGGGGTAGATACCATTCTTCTCACATAAAAGATGAGGAAACCGAGACCATCACACTCGAGCCTGAGGCTAGCGCTTTTAGTACAGTAACACTAGTAAGGCTACAGATTTTGTCCCTGGCTGTCTCTGATCCTGGAAGATAGGGAAGCCTTTACCCCAAATGTGACTTAGAACAGAACAAAGAATATTTTGGAATCTCAATGCTTTGCTCCTAAGAGGGCTATGAAGGACTTGGGGACAGGCCAAGTCCTTGGGGTGCAGCATTTTCAAAGCAAATTAATCAGCAGCATAACCAACATTAAAGCAAATGAAGCCAGAAGGACGTCGGCCTCCACAGGGCTCCAGCTCCACTTGGCCCTGTGGGGAAGGCAGTAATTAATTACACTTGTTATCAGCCATCTGAGTTACTGTTGACTTAACCACTGTGAACCAAACACACAGAGAGTTCAGAAGATATGCCCGTAGGTGCCTGGTTCTGGGTGCAACAGTCTTTATGGATCTAATGGATGGAGATGCACACATTCCTTAATATTCTGTCCTGGCTGCACTTTTCAACCCAATCCAGAGCTGCAGACATTTGTACTTGTGCCTATTGGAGACTCTGCTTGCAATTTTCCGTTTAAAATACATTGTGTGTGTGTGTGTGTGTGTGTGTGTGTGTGTGTACACATCCTTGTGCATGTCAAGGGAGACATTAGATATTCTCCCAGACACAAGACACTTAGCAGCAGCTAGCCAAGAAGGAAGGGGTGTGGAGAAAGGGAAGAGGCAGGCAGAGCAGTGTATGCTACGATGTTACACTTCTCCTTTGCTCCAACCTCAACCAAAGTTGGACAAAGAGACTGTACAGCTGGCTTGACTTATGTTGTTGAGTTTAAAAGACTGAAACAGATCCCCTATCCAATGTACCATCAGAAGCCTAGAAGCCTGGGTATGCACTACACCCTGTCTACATGTGCTCAGTGCAGGGAATTATGGGCCAGATTATGTACCCTTACTAAAGCTGCATTTATTAAATGAATAAATAAAGCTAGAAACTCACAAGTGGTTTCTTTCAAAAGGAAGGTTTCTCTACAGAAAGACCCAATGAAATCAAAACAATGGCCTGGAGCCCTTTCTTTGCAAGACAACTCACAAGTCACGATGAGAACTTTCACCTATGACTCAAATGGCTCAGTTGGCAACCCTTGGAGAGTCTGTGCCTAGGCCACGCCTGAGAAGTCTGCTTCCTCATGTTGCATGTAGTTGTTTCTAGTCTTCACAGCCCAGAATTCAATCTCACCCCCCAGGTAAGCAGATGCAGAATTGTTCAGGTACAAATGAGATATCTGATTCCCCAGTTAGGTGACAGTAATCGGTTGATTTCCCAATTAAACAATTAGTAAGTCAATTGGCCTTGTGTTTTCCTTTTAATGCTGGCACAAGTAGTATTTCCTTGTTTTAGCTAAATAAAGTCTATATTATGGTTATAATAGGATCAGCTTGCTCAGTACTTATATAAGGACACGTTCTAAATTCAAGGAATACTACCTCTGCAGTTAAAACGCCCAAGTAGCTGCCCTTTGCCTTGGCCGTCTCCAGCAGGAAATGACTGAATTGATCTCAAAGAAATATGTTCTAAAGGTGCAAGCTTTTCAAATTCTTGGTCCAAGCAGGGAGTGAGAGCCTTGTAATATTAACACTCATCCTTAAGGCTGAGCAGATAAAAATAAAACCACTTCTCTATAAATGATTAATTTCTGCGTTTCATTTCCCTTAAGCACTTAGTGAATACTGTGGTAGTTCAGCATGTGATGAGAGTGATTGCTTAAAAGTGGGAAGATGGCTCAGTGGGAAAAGAGTAATTTCTGTGAAAGTCTAAGGATTTGAGTTCAAATGCCCCACCACCCACATTTAAAAACAAACAAACAAAAACCCTAAAAAGAAATCTAACATGGTATGAGATGGAGACAGTGGGATGCCTGGGACTTGCTGGCTACCAGACAGGTTCCAAACTCAGTGAGAGACCCTGTTTCAAAGGAATAGGATGGAGAATGACAGAGAAGAGCATCTAACACACACACACACACACACTGTATCTTAAATGGGAAATTGCAAGTTTAGTCTCCACTAGCCAGCCACAAGTACAGACGTCTGCTCCTCTGGATGGGGTGAAACATACACACACAGCCAGGACAGACTATTAAGGGATGTATGTATCTACATCCATTAGATCCATAAAGATTGTTGCTGCACAAAATCACGTCATAGCTGAGATTTAGACTTTCTCTGCAAACGAGACAGAGAGGTTGGAACAGGAGGCTGCAGGCAGCAGAACTTACAGGAGTACACGGGCAGAGCAGACACCTGGCTCCACTCTGTGTTCCTTTTGACACCCATGTGAAGCTAGTCATGCTGTCTGAAGAGCCCCCTCACCATTTATGTGTAACCCATTGCCCCCCACCAAGAATGTCACCCCAATAAATAAATGACATTTTAATGTATCTTATAGTTTCTTATAAAGAATAAGGCTACAGGACATTACTTTCTATATGTTAAAAGCATTCATTTCACAAAACAATATTACATTTCCATAGACCTGCTTTGAGATTTGTTTTCTCTGGTATAGGGGGAGTCTCCCCCCCACCCAAAGTGATTCACTCAAGGTTCCCTCAGCTTCTGCGCTGTCTCCTGTCTCCGGTGCCTAAATGAATGCCATCAAGATTGTAATGGGGAGAAGTGTGGTGGTCAGAGCAGGGAGAACCGTATTAATGAGTGATGGTTTGTGGGTGGCCTAGAGACTGGGAGGAAATCAAGAACGTTTCTGCAAGGGCTGTGGATGTGGCTTGGCAGTAGTGCTTGCCTAAGCATGCACTAAGGACATGGGTTCAATCCCCATCACTGCCAAACAAAAGGAAAATGACTTAGCAATTTCTAGTCTAGGTCACTGAAAGGGTGATGTGCTATTAATAGGCAGCCAAAAGGGAAGTGGCATTCACAAGATTGGTGCCATTTTGGGTACTTTTTTTTTTTTTTTTTTTTTGGCTTTCAGCAAGGCAGATTAACAGCATTGACCACAGTGCTCCTGAATAGACAAAGAGATTCTGGCCAGGACCTAGGCGTGGGCCATGGAGAGCGAACCATAAGGAAAGCATCTGCACAGGTCTTGGAGAAATCACAACTCCTTTAGGTAACTGAGTCACAAAATTCCTTGTAAAGACCCCCCTGAGGCTGCCTTGTAAACACACAGATCACGGACTTCCGCAAGGGAGGGTGGGGTCTCCTCAGAATTGGTGAAGGAAGACTAGGATCTAAAGCTGAATACAGATCTGACTCAGCACTCTCAGGCAAGACAAGAGCATCCACCTCCCCAGCCTGCAAGGGGACCACCTTCTGTCCACAAGCATTGCTATCTCTTTGAGGGGGCATCTTTGCCTCCCTTCACAAGAAACACCTTCACCAGTCACAATGCAATGTGTGTGCACAAGACAAGGAGCCCTGTATGCTTGCTTAACTGCAGTGTGGAGGCAGAAGCCTGCAGGGGAGGGGTGACTGTAGTACATTCTCCCAGCAGAGATTTAACTGGGAACCTTAGAAAAAATGGCTGGTAGTAGTAATTACTACTTAACTACGAACATTATAGGAAATAATATCTACACTCATTTTTCTTTGGATAGAATCTAAAAGCTGATGTTGTTTTCCTGGTTGTTTTGTTTTTTGGCTTTGGTTTTGGTTTTTGAAAAAAAGGGGAAGTAAAGTAAGATCATAGGCTCGTTCTTACATGAGATATATACTTTATGTGTTTGAAAGCAGAAAAAAAGTGATCAATGCCAGTCATCATTCAATCGTTTTGTAAAAGATTCACAAGGGGAGATGATAGTATAGCGCTATAAACACTAAAACAAAATCTCAAATGGATTTGGAAAAGGAAAACTGGCATAGCCACCTAAGCATTATAATATACTTAGTGTCTTGTGATGGAGACAGAAGAAACAAGCATCTCACATGACATAACAATATAAGTATTTCTATATACTATTTATTAACTTGCACAATATATAGGTATTTTTTTGCTGTTGTTGATTTGTTTGAGCAGCAATGTTTGTTAGCTGAAAATTCAAATGAGCACAAAAGTTCATTAATAGATACTTTTTAAACAAACCATGACATAAATATGCAATGGAATACTATGCATCTTCAGATAAGTGTTCTAAGAATTATTGGGAAGATCTCTGTGATAGGAAATAAACACACTTTTTGTGAGCTTGCTGATAGCAAATAATTCAGAGAATAAAATACTATGTCCTTTATGGCACCTTTTGAATTTAAAAGGTGGAAACAAAAAATAATCCATATTTGTTTCTAATGAGCATGTGGAAGATACAAAGATGTTAAATGAAGGTATTATACAGCAAGAACACATGTTAAAAACTGGAAAGTAAGACAGAAAAAGAAGTATTTACTGTTATCTTTCTGGTCTTTTTTTTGGCAGGGGGAGGCTAGTTTTTAAATTGCAAAAGCCAACTGTTTAATGTTCACAACAGTCCATTACATAAAATGTTTCGTTAATAAACAAAGTAAGGGGGCATTTTTAAACTGTAAATGGAATGTGACCTTAGAACCCAGTAGAAATGATTAAATTAATCAAGCCAGCCTTCCTTAGCTGGTACATTGGCCTCCAGCCGTCTTGTGGTAACTCTGTCCAGTGAATTCAGTCACCAACTCAGATGACGCAGTGACTTCCAAAAGTTGTTACGCCTAGCCCCAGAAAACATCCATACCTTTGCCAAAATGGTTCTTCCGCCCACGAGGGATTCGGTGAATACTCAGAATATAGCCATCTCCTGTCAGGACCGAGTGTTCCTCACCAGGATATCCCCAGCGCATGATTATCTCGGTCTGGGGAGAAAAAGAACAATGGGTATTCTATGGTGGACTCTGAGTCTTCCATCTCCAAAAATAGCAGGCAGAAAACAAAGCTTTATTCTGCTCCATCTAGTAACCAAGATTCCATCTCAAGACCCAGTCAGTTATACTCGCAGGCATCTCATCATTCCGCCAGCTCTGCACTGAGTGTATCAAATTTGGCCTCTTGTCGTTTTCTTTCCTGCCGACCAGGCACAAATAAAGACTTCTTTTCTAAATATGTCAGCTAACATTTTTCATGTTCCAAAGTTCCTGACCTAGGCAATAAGGCTAAACAAAATGTCATTTGAAAGGCATGAAACTAATAGAAGAAAAGCCGAAAAATGAGAAACTGCCATTAATTTTACCTCCCCACAGGGAAAGAGTCATGAGTGGCAGGTGGGAAGGCATCCACCAATTACATGGAAGATCAAAGTGTTCGTTATCCTCTCTGCCATAAATACCTGAAAGACTTGAATTCCATCATTCCCTTAGAAGGATGCCATGGCCTGTGTCAGTCCATCCTGTCCTATCTAGGAATTTGTCACTCTCTGCAGTCTCCTGTTTCTTTAGCTGGTCAATCCATCTTCTGTCTTAAAGCTACTGTGTCTTTAATAATCTATATTTTCTATCATATTCTTCCACCTGGTTTTATCTAGATTTCACTGTTTACTTAAGATTCATAAGTTTGAAATGCTTTAATTAATTTTAGTGGGATTTTGTTTGTTTGGTTGGTTGGTTGGTTGGTTGGTTGGTCGGTTGGTTGAATTGGTTTGTTTTTTGCTTGGATTTTTTTTCTAACGGTTCCTTCTAATATTTTCACAACTGTACTGAGTTGTGTTCCATGGACATTCTTAATAACATCTCAGGTTCAGCACTCACAAAGGCATTCTCATAAACGGTTTACACAGTTTGACCAGTTTTAAAGTGTGCTTTAAATGATTTAAAAAATAAAATTACTAAAAAGAAAACATTACTTAGCGTAGGCTGTGTGTCTTGTTCAGCAGCCTGATAAATCCGGTTATGTAAGCAGTATCTAGTGGGGAAACTGTAGCTTGGCATCTGCCATTCACAAAAAAGTGAAAATCATAACAAGCGGTAAAGAGCTTAGGGTTGTGACGTCATAACTCTGTTTAAGAAAAGACACTTGTCATCACGGCATTTCAAAAGCATGTGACCTTTAGAAACTCACCACATTCATGTTGACTTCAGGATCCACAGCTGATACAGTTCCCGTGGGCACCCGAGAAAGCAGGATCCCAATGGTGAAAACGAACACCAGGCCCTGGAGTTGCATCTTCCTGCCGTTTAAAGTAACCAACTGAATTTTATCACACAAACATGTCTTGACAGACCAGAGCCTTCTTTAAAAGTCTTGAACCAAGTTTAGGATAAATAAAGTGCCAGAGTGGAGACAGATATGAACCAAACGACTCCAGCGGTCTCTGGCAGGGGAGTGGGGGCGGGGACATCAATCTGTTTTCATTAAGAGGCCTCCAGACATCCCCCCTCCCCCAGCTAACACACTAGGCCCTGTACACTCAGGTACCACCTCCTCACAAAGAGAAACAAACTGTCCCTACACAAGCAGCATGTGGAGGAACTTAGAAGAAAAGAGAAGAGCCCTAGCATTCTCCCACCTTTTCCGCTCTGCATCAGATTTAGATATATTTTTAAATTCAGCCTACGTTAGCTCTTACCTGCCACTAGATCCAAAATTTGTTCTTACCCAAAATTATATGTCAGCATTCAAAACTGTCACTCAAGTTAATGAAAATAAAGGGAAAGAAAAGAGAAACTCTCCAACTATCATCAAAGATCACCCCCCCCCCTTGATGGCTGGAAACTACAGTGTGGCAAAAATACTTGGCTGCTAAGAGTGAGGTGGTACAAGTCTCTAACAGCACTCAGACTAAGGTCAGAATGAATGTTGGGGCTGTAATCCAAGCCTTTAAAAAATGGATGTGCTCACTTTAAAAGACAGGTGCACATATTGCTAAAGACTTGTACTTAAATTATAGCAGCTTTGAATATAACGATCAAAAGCTAGGGGAAAAGCCAACCAAATAAGTGACTAATTAGACAAATTGTATGTATGCATACTTCACCATTGAACCACCCAATATGGACAAATCTCAGAATAATTCTGTACATCAAAAAAGTCAGGGATGGGAATAAAGAGAGGAGAAGGAAGGAATTGTTCCAATGTATATAAAACTTGGAGAAAATGTAACCTAGTTTATACAGGGAGAAAACAGATTGACGTCTGGGGAGAAGAAGGGCAAGAGGGGAAATCTCCCAAGGAGCATGCAAAGGACTCTTCAGGGTGGTATGTTTGCTCCGACTTCTGAATAGATTAATTCCCTGGTATTTGTACATGTCAAAATTTAGAAATTCCTACAATGTGTCCTGCTGGTCAGTGTTGATTTCTCAATACTGTTGTTTGAAAATAATAAATAAATAAATAAATAAATAAAGACTCTCTTAAACCAAGCATTCCACATTTCATAGGAAATTGGCTCTCAGAAAATTGCAGTTTCTCCTGAAGTTATTTTTTCCAGCATTCCAGACAGAAGAGAATAATCTCTGGAGTTTGTCCTGGCCACACATGCTTTTAATTGCCAGCATAGTCTTATGTAGCACAGTCTAAGGCTACCTTTCTAACTTCAGGTCACTGTCCCAGAGGTCCTTCAATACTAGAGAACATAAAAGCAGTCTGAAAAGCAAGGGGGGGTGGGGGCGGTAGATCGATAAATAAAGGTTCCCAAGGCAACTTAAAATAAGCACTTTTCTTTTTGGTGGAAGCCGTTTTTACAGAACCTGATACAGTCTGGGAAGGGCATTCACACCGTGAGGTGATTGGGGAAGCTACTCACATGGAAAGTCACCCATTAGACTTCCTTCCAACACAGCACCGTTACTCAACGAACTTGACAAATAATTCTCACAGAAGGGGTTGTCTGATAAGGCTCTGAGCTGGGTTTAGTGCGCTAGTCTAGGTGTTTAGAACATCTTTACCACAGTACTTATGGCTTTGCAACAATCCAATTCATTATTTGTCTGCCTTCCTTTCAACTGGAGAACGGAAGTGGGGGTGGGCAGAGCTGAAGTCTGATTTAACTTTGAACCTTCAAGACTCTGACAAGTCCTGCATAAATAGTACAAATGTTGCTTTTAAAAAATGGGCAGGAACAGCTCCGCAGTTCAGAGACAGACGAAAATAAAGGTCCGGGGTAGTTTTTCAATAATTCCTAAGCTATTGGCAATGCCCAGATGTTGCAGTGCCTCCTACAGTCTGACGCTTCTCTACCAACTCAACAGTACTAACTAAGCTCATTTTCCAAGATAATGTAAACACGCCAGTCAAATACTGGAAGCAAAGGACTAGCTGATTATTCAGCAGTATCGCCGGGGTTTTTAACCAGGACCCACTCCCAAGGTTGCTGCTGGCCATGCAGTCGTGTAAGAGCTAAGAGTAAGGTCGTGGGAGAGCTAACGGGAAGAAAGGATGAAGAGGACTGAGAATCAGGCATTCTGCCTGTCCAGCAGTCCAAGAAATCTGGGCAGGGTTCCTAATCGTCGATCGCGCCTGCCCAGGAAGCGGGAGGGCGCCCAGGGAAGGACAGTCCACTTCTTGTTGATACCCACATAATCGCCGCCCCCCAAACCACCTTCAGGTACCCGACACAGAGCGTGCCCCGGGAGCAGAGCAATTGGAGGCCAGAGACCCTGGTGGGGCCTCCTCTCCCAGCCCTGGCGATCCACAGGACACCAGCTCCCGAGCCCGCTGCACGAAGCCAGCCCCAAAGCAGTCACTCACCGGGAGTGGTCCTCCAACCTCAGCCTCCAGAAGCAGTGCCCACTACAAGCAGGCGAGCTTGGCCAACCTGGTGCCTACACCTACTTGGTGGGAGGGCGGAGCCGTCACCCTGCCCAGGACTTTCACACAGCCAATCAGGGCAGTCCACCACCGGGAAGTGCCCTGGTGACTCCACCCCTCCTGGCCATCGGCCTAGCCCTGGGGAAGCGGACTCAGAGGAGCATGCGCCTTCTGTTCGCCCAAAAGATTCAGCCCAGCCCAGGCCTGCTCTAAGCCCAGCCAGAGCTTCCTCCTGCTTCAAAGCTGGTGGGCATCCTGTATACCTAGCACTTAGCAGAGCATTATAAACTTTTTCCTCTCATGACCTCCTTTTACTTCAGAAATTCTCATTCAAACTCCACTAGCTAGGTATACAAATCAAGCATTTTTTAACAATAAATTATAAAGAAATTCATTTTAAAACAATTATTTTAGTATTACATATATACATACACATATATGTATATATATATGTATATATATATGTATATTTACCATTTTCTGCAAACAAAAACAAATTGGTGTATTAGTGAGACAGATGTGCTTACTTTTACAAAATACTGCTGCACATTCAGCAACATAAAACGGTTCTCAGAATTGGTTCCTACTTTGTTGTTGGAGGTGTAGCCGATGAGACCAGTACAGCCCATAAATACATAGCACAGAATGTCTGAAGTATTTTTAGAGACATTGCAAAAATTGCTCAAGTTTTGTCCTATCTCAAGTCAAACTTCAGTTTATGACTTTTTATGAAACTCGGTCAAGGAAACCAAACAATAACTTTTAAAAATCAAACATTGTAACACAATGGAATCCAAAGGAATGCTACTTTTATACTTACATGCTGAGGAAAGACAGTGGGAAAAATATTAAAAGCCTTGGCTTTCTATAACTTAACTGTTATCTTTCTATAACAGCAGAAAACTTTTTACATGCAGTACAAACACTGCACCTCGTAACCATCATTAATGTGAACAAGGCTATCTCAGGCAGGCAGTCTGTGGTACTTGCTGCCACACAGGGGACAAGTGCACACGTTGCATGTACAGAACCTAGACAGCAGTGATGTGCATCACACAGGCAAATATGGCCTGAAACACGTCACAGTCTGATATGTTTGATTTTGAATCCACTTTTGGTAATTACACATCCAGGCACCTTTTAGGGTTACCAACATTTTTTGTGACACCCCCATGTGAGGTTGTAACCTATAGTTTAGAGGGCTAGGCCGTAAAACACATGAACTTTATAAATAAAAACAAATGAGCACCCTGAAGTGCCAGGGATGACTGTGGCTAGCAAAGCCCAGCCACAATCTGCGCATCCTCCACATTGTGATGCTAAGTCCTCTCCATAGGCTCTCAATCCAAGACCTCTGCATCTCCATTTCACACAGATAGAATCTGAGTTTAGAAAGGTTGTTTTGCCTTAAGGCACTGAGGTAGAACTCACCCAAAATGCAATCCAGGTAAAACTACATTCACATCATATTCTGTGAAAATGAGCAAATAGACCATACTGCCAAGAAATTCCTCCACCCAGATGAGGAAAATCATACCCAGCCACTTCTGGCTTTAGACCATTGTAATATATAATGTCATGTGAGTAACTCAGATGCTATAAGAGAAAGCTGCTGGCTGGTGGTGTGATAGTGGCGAATATACTTAAGTTACACCTTTTTGGGGGGGGGTCCTGGGGACAGACATCAAGGCTTCACATATGCTAAGTGTCATAATTAGCTTCAGTTGTAAATTTGGCATATCTCTGAAAATGAAACCTCAACTGAGAAAATGCAACCACTTATTGGCCTGAGGAAAAAAGTTTTAATTCCTAATTGATGGAGGAGAGACTAGCCCACTGTGAGCAGCACCCTAGGCAGGTGGACCTGGCATATATAAAAATATTAACTGAACAAGTCAGAGGATACAAGTCAGTAGTTTCCAGTCCTGCCTCTGGGTTCCTTTCTTGTGCTCTGCCCTGAATTTCTTTGATGACAAACTGGAATCCCTAAATTGAAATAAACCTTTTCATTCCCAATTTGGTTTTGTCAGTATTTTATAATAACAACAGAAAAGAAAACAAAGCAAGTATTAGACCAAAGAGTGGCGATGCCCTTTTCTGAAAAGAGTCTTGCCTTCAGAGAGACTGAACTTTTGTCAGACCTTGAAACCAAGTTGGCAATCTGCCTTGAGAGCATTCTACCTGCTTGGATCGAACCTGCCTTAAAACTGACAATGCAACTAACCTAGCTATGCCTTGAACTTTCCATATAATCAGCTCTTACAGCCTAAGCTAAATGTCCAACTTTAACTTTATACTATGTACTCTTCCATGCCCCTGACCTAACTTAGAGTAATGTGGGGTATGGGGAGGGGGCGGGTTATGGTAATGATTGCTGTCAAGGGTCTGATAGCAATATCAAACAAGGATGCACCATAAATGTTGGAAGCAACATATGGGATATGGTTGATAAGATCCTCATGCAGGATCTTAAATGCTCTTCCACATTAGTTTCCGTGGTAAAATTCTGTTAAAAAGTTCTGTTTAAATATATATATATATATATATATATATATATATATATATCCTCATACCCTTCCCATACCATGTTCTTTTGTGCTGTCCAACAAGAACAGAGCAAAGTCCTGGTTAGGAATAGACAAGTCAGAGAGGCAACAGGGTCAGATCAAACATACACTAGAGAAGCAACAGATAGGTCATAGACCACAGTCTACAGATAGGTGGCATAGGAAGAGGAAAGAACACAAACACAGGCCCGCTCTTGGGCTAAACTGCTTCAAGGGGAAATTTCTTGTGTCCATCTGTAACATGTGAACCAAGCGATAGAGCTATAACCCCAACCTCGGGATAGGCCCTTCACATTATAAGCATATTGGCAAATACTGAAACAATAATGCTATTAGAAATTCTGCTTCCCCCAAGGAGCTGAAGGGGTCTGCAACCCTCTAGGTGGAACAACAACATGAACTAACCAGTGCCCCCAGAGCTTGTGTCTCTAGCTGCATATGTAGCAGAAGATGGCCTAGTCGGCCATCATTGGGAAGAGAGGCCCCTTGGTGTTGCAAACTTTATATGCCCCAATACAGAGGAATGCCAGGGCCAAGATGTGGGAGTGGGTGGGTAGGGGAGCAGGGAGGGGGGAAAGTATAGAGAACGTTCAGGATAGCATTTGAAATGTATATAAAGAAAATATCTAATAAAAAAAAATACAGCTCAATTTAGAATAAATACCTGTTTTATTCCCACCAAAAAAAAAAAAAAGAAAGAAAGAAAGAAAGAAAGAAAGAAAGAAAGAAAGAAAGAAAGAAAGAAGAAAAAAAATCTGCTTCCAGCCATGATGGAGTAACAATGACTAAGTGTGCTCTTTCATCTTACACAACCAAGGAAAAACAGCAACTTAGAAAACAGTAGTTTCCTATTAGACAATGTACAGGGTTGGAAAGCAAGCTCCAATAAAAACAAAAGCAAGTTCCAGTATGAAGATAACAAGGAAAATGAACCCTGCTGTGCACAAAAGATTGCCTGTTAAGAACTTCCAGGTTACAGACCAGAGTGGAAATTCAGACACAATCCAGCAGTTTCTCATAGTTCTGGAGACAGGAGACTTCAGGGAGACCTGAGGCAGTAGACTGTCATGGAGGGGCTGACTAGAAAGAGCTTCCCTAAAGTATTTGATTAGACACTAACCACACCTTGGAAGGGAAGAAATAACACTACACTGGGCTGGAGAAAAATTAGTTTTAGGTTAAGATTGTTGAAAGTATGATTACTGGAGTCAACTCCACATGATTCTTTACTAAAGTGCCCCGAAAATTCAATAAAGAAAGACTAAGCTTTGCAACGAATGACACTGGGAACCTTGTGGGCTGGATCTAAAACATTGTGCTTAGTCACAGAAAAGTTTATTCAAAATGGATCATGATGGCAAAGCTATAGGCCTTCTGGGAGTTGGTGTGAGAAGGAAGAGACCTTGGGAGAGTTGGGTTTAGTCAGTCAGCTGCTCCGAATGGGACTATTCCGCATAGGTTTCTTTAGTTCAATACTTGGCTCCCAATTGATGGCACTCCTTGGGAAGGCTTAGGAGGTTTGGCCTTATTGGTGGAAGTATGTCACTGGAGACAGGCTTTAAGGAAAGACTCGCCCATTTTCAGTTTTCTCTCTATGTGTTTGTAAATCAAGGTATGCTATCTCAGCCTCCTGCTCCTGACCCCAGGTCTGCTGTCTGCTGCCATACTGTCACTACTAGTATAGATTGCAACCCCTGGAGCTGTAACCTAAACAACAACAACGAAAACAGAAACCACAAAACCTCTTTCTCCTAAAAGCATCCTTGGTAGTGGTGTTTTGTCACAGCAACAGAAAAGAACCAAAGTCCCTTCTGAGACGCAACGCGATCTCTTAATTGTAAATCCCTGTAAATTTTTTTTAAAAATCAAATCGTATACTTCCAACATATAGTGGCACAGAATACACATTGCGATTCTACAAGGGAAGAATAGGATTATGGTTAATCAGTACTGGACCAAAGCAAGACCAAAACCCAGAAGCACGTAACAGCAAATGTTGCGGCTCTATCTGCAGCACCAACAGACTTAGATGGCTCTGCCTCTCCACCTTTGCTGCCTGCACAGTCAGATCGCTTAAATACAACACACAAAAATGTGACCCATAAAAGAAGAAAGAACAAAAACATTTAAAAGTTCTTTTTAAAAAAATGTTTGTTCTTCAAAAGGCCATCTGGAATGATAATGAGGTATGGCTTTATACCTACAAGGACAGCCATAATTTTTTTTTGAGGTTCATAGTAGCCAATGTTGATGAAGGACAGAAGAACTTTGAACTCCCACACACTGCTGGTAAGAAGGTAAAGTGGTAGAGTTGCTTTGGAAAATACTTTGTAGCAATTTCCAAACCAGACTTAGCTATACATTGTCTATATGAAAGAACAAGCAGCTGGGACTCTCATACACTGTTGGTAGGGACGTAAAATGGTGTGACCACCATGGAAGATAAAAGCCACAAAGACACCCTTTTTTGACCCAAATACTCCACTCTTTAATATTTAACCAAAGGGATCAATCATGAGTTTGTGCCCAGTCTGGCATGGCTGTGTAAGAGGCAGATTGACACAGTTCTTACCCCTGCAGCATTACCAGGGTGTTGACCCTACCTGTGCGTATGATTGCTGTTGCCCAGAA
Organism: Mus musculus; assembly: GCF_000001635.26. NCBI lineage: Eukaryota > Metazoa > Chordata > Mammalia > Rodentia > Muridae > Mus > Mus musculus. Next base: position 34,532,624 of record NC_000085.6, read on the forward strand.
GCTGATCTGCTGTTTCTTCTATTTTACTTTCACTCTCTGTTGCTGGGGAATAAACTTCTGCAGGGCCATGGACCATGAGGGAAAGCCTGATAAGGTCCAGCTAAAGGCTTGCAGTCCGGGAGACCCTCAAGGGATGGTAGGAGCTTTGTCTGCTCCGGGCACCAGGCCCCTGACATGTAGCTGCAGTACCCGCATTGAGAAATTTGTGGCCATCAGTTATGTAAGGACAATGCTTCCAATCCCTTCCACATGGAGACAACGCATGCCTAATATCTCAGACCAAGACAATAGGGTAAGAGACGTGAACATAGTCATGTAGGCTCAAAACACAGTTCTCCACACTAATGAGGTATGTAGAGGTCTGGAGGGCTTAGCCAATAAGTGTCCTTTTCCAGACATTCCTCCCTGCAAAAGGTATTTAATCCCAGGCCCACCCTGAGAACTGGGGTATGATTTTATGCATCCACTTTCTGCCATGACAATAAACTGTTTAGGACCATGGACTGTCTCTTTTCATAGAGATTCACCATGGGGAGCTATGGAGAATGCATTCACTTGCAGAGCAGCAGCCTAGTCTCCCATACCTGCCACTGCCAAGCCAAGGACTATCACTGCTGGAATTAGCCAGAGCTTCCCTTCCTCCCCCCTCCCCCACACCCCACCTCTGCCTTGGCCCAATGCTAAACCCAGACTGCTGGCCCTTAACTCTGTTCTCTCCTCTTCTGCAACTACCAGCAGTGACTGGATGTCCAAAAGCCTGAGAACCCCACAGCCCCAGCCTCGACACAGGCCCAGGAACCTGAGCCAGCTCCAGCTTTCCCACACCTAAGACTGCACTTTTCTACCCCACCCCCACCCCCGCATGCCCCTAGCAGTGCCTCAGAACTTCCCTACAACCCAACACCTGGGGCAGCAGAGTGGGATACGTGCAGTCAAACTCCTCCCCAAGCGTCCAGGTCCAGTGGCAAAGCAGATGTGGACCAACACAACCCAAAATACTTCCCCCATTATTCAGAACTAATCACTCTGTAATAAATGAAACAGATGTGGTTCTCAGGAATGAGGAATAGAGGGGGTCGTGAAGCTATAGAGGATAAGGAATAGGCCTTCTGCTTGGACTTTTGGGCTATGGGAAAGGATCTAGACAACATAACCACAGAGGCCATAAAAGCCTATATGGTCCTCTGTAGATAATGCTTGTTGTGAGACTTGGCCTTGAACTTGGAATTATATGAGAAGATACATGTGCCCTCTGGTCCAATGACTGCTGCATTAATCAGCCAGGGTGAACTTGGAGACATCAAGAATAGAAGGTTAAAGTGATCTCAAGAAAGAAAGGCATGGATAGGAGCAGACTGCAGAAGTGACACAGCTACTGGAACAGACCCCGTTTCGGGCTCCAGACATCCCTGCCAGAGGAGAGATGTCTTCCTGGGAGGGCTCTGACCACCAGAGCAGGTGAGAGAGTCATCTTATGTCCCGCATCCCTCAGAGACCAGTCTGTGCAGGTGAGCGTGCAAACTGCAGAGGCAACACATCTTCTGGGGCAGGCCCTGTTTCTGGACTTCATCTTCAGCCAGGAGGCAGGTCTGAATGACAGATATCTGTGCACCTTCCCTGCAAGAGGAGAACTTGCATGCATAGACTAATCTGAACACTGAGACTCAGAAGAGAGCTAGACTCCCAGGTCTGCTGATACAGGCTAACAGAATCACAAGAGGAACAAGCTCCAACCAGAGACAACTATAACAACTAACTCCAGAGATTACCAGATGGTGAAAGGCAAACGTAAGAATCTTACTAAGAGAAACCAAGACCACTCGCCATCATCAGAACCCAGCACTCCCACCTCAGCCAGTCCTGGATACCCCAACGCACCTGAAAAGCAAGACTCGGATTTAAAATCGTATCTCATGATGCTGGTAGAGGACATCAAGAAGAGCATTAATAACTCACTTAAAGAAATACAGGAGAACACTACTAAAGAGGTAGAAGTCCTTAAAGAAATACAGGAAAACACAACCAAACAGGTGATGGATTTGAACAAAACCATCCAAGACCTAAAAAGGGAAGTAGAAACAATCAAGAAAACCCAAAGTGAGACAACGCTAGGGATAGAAACCCTAGGAAAGAAATCTGGAAACATAGATGCCAGCATCAGCAACAGAATACAAGAGATGGAAGAGAGAATCTCAGGTGTAGAAGATTCCATAGAGAACATCGGCACAACAATCAAAGAAAATGCAAAAAGATCCTAACTCAAAACATCCAGGAAATCCAGGACACAATGAGAAGACCAAACCTACAAATAATAGGATTAGATGAGAATGAAGATTTTCAACTTAAAGGGACAGCAAATATCTTCAACAAAATTATAGGAGAAAACTTCCCAAACCTAAAGAAAGAGATGCCCATGAACATACAAGAAGCCTACAGAACTCCAAATAGACTAGACCAGAAAAGAAATTCCTCCCGACACATAATAATCAGAACAACAAATGCACTAAATAAAGATAGAATATTAAAAGCAGTAAGGGAAAAAGGTCAAGTAACATTTAAAGGCAGGTCTATTACAATTACACCAGACTTCTCACCAGACACTATGAAAGCCAGAAGATCCTAGACAGATGTTATACAGACCCTAAGAGAACACAAATACCAGCCCAGGCTGCTATACCCAGCAAAACTCTCAATTACCATAGTTGGAGAAACCAAAGTATTCCATGATAAAACCAAATTCACACAATATCTTTCCACAAATCCAGCCCTTCAAAGGATAATAAAGCGAAAACACCAACACAAGGATGGAAACTACACCCTAGAAAAAGTGTAGCCTCCCTCAGCCCTGAAGTAGGCTGATCCAGACATTGACCTTGCTGCCACGGAGAAGAAAATTCCCTAAGGTGGATCTTTCTGACCAAGATGGCTCTTTTGTTCTGCCACCTGCCACTGCTCTCTCCAAGACACTGCTACCTGCTGAGAAGCACCTGATACATTCCTGAGGAACATCCTATTCTGCACACCACCTACAGGCTGTCTCCAGACACCAAGAATGGACTGGCAGGGGATAGGCCTTCCTCCCTTTTATAAGCACACTCTCTTAGTAAACAGAGAGCCTTGAGCAGAATCTTGTCTTGGCTCCATTAACCTCTCGCCTTCTAAGTCTCTTTCAGCCCCAGCCTGCCTCCCTGGCGTACCTGGTTCAATTAGGTCGCAGACCGGCATACAACAAAAAAAGTAAGAAAGTAATCCTTCAACAAACCAAAAAGAAGACAGCCACAAGAACAGAATCCCAACTTTATTAACAAAAATAGCAAGAAGCAACAATTACTTTTCTTTAATTTCTCTTAGCATCAATAGACTCAATTCCCCAATAAAAAGTCATAGACTAATAGACTGGCTACACAAACAGAACCCAACATTTTGTTGCTTAGAGGAAACCCACCTCAGAGAAAAGGACAGACACTACCTCAAAGTGAAAGGCTGGAAAACAATTTTCCAAGCAAATGGTCTGAAGAAACAAGTTGGAATAGCCATTCTAATATAGAATAAAATTGACTTCCAACCAAAAGTTATCAAAAAAGACAAGGAGGGGCACTTCATACTCATCAAAGGTAAAATCTACCAAGATGAACTCTCAATTCTAATATCTATGCTCCAAATGCAAGGGCAGCCACATTCATTAAAGAAACTTTAGTAAAGCTCAAAGCACACATTGCACCTCACACAATAATAGTGAGAGACTTCAACATCCCACTCTCACCAATGGACACATCCTGGAAACAGAAACTAAACAGAGACACATGGACAGTAACAGAAGTTATGAAACAAATTGATTTAATAGATATCTATACAACATTTTATCCTAAAACAAAAGGATATACCTTCTTCTCAGTGCCACATGTTACCTCCTCCAAAATTGACCATATAATTGGTCACAAAACAGGCCTCCACAGATACAAAAATATTGAAATTATCCCATGATTATCCCATCCTATCTGATCACCATGCACTAAAGCTGATCTTCAATAACAACATAAATAATAGAAAGCCAACATTCACGTGGAAACTGAACAACACTCTACCCAATGATTAAAGAAAGAAAGAAATTAAAGACTTGATAGAGTTTAATGAAAACGAAGCCACAACATACCCAAACTTATGGGACACAATGAAGGCAGTCCTAAGAGGAAAATTCATAGGGCTGAGTGCCTCCAAAAAGAAACTAGAGAGAGCATACATTACCAGCCTGACAGCACACCTAGAAGCTCTAGAACTAAAGGAAGCAAATTCACCCAAGAGAAGTAGACAGCAGGAAATAATCAAACTCAGGGCTGAAATCAATCAAGTGGAAACAAAAAGAACTATTCAAAGAATCAACCAAACCAGGAGCTGGTTCTTTGAGAAAATCAACAAGATAGATAAACCCTTAGCCATACTAACTAGAGGACACAGAGACAGTATCCTAATTAACAAAATCAAAAATGAAAATGGAGACATAAGAACAGAACCTGAGGAAATCCAAAACATCATCAGATCCTACTACAAAAAACTATACTCAACAAAACTAGAAAACCTGGATGAAATGAGCAACTTCCTAGACAGATATCAGGTACCAAAGTTCAATCAGGATCAGAATAACAATCTAAACAGTCCATTTCCCCGAAAGTAATAGAAGCAGTCATCAATAATCTCCCAACAAAAAAAAGCCCAGGACCAGATGGGTTTGGTGCCCAGTTCTATCAGACCTTCAAAGAAGACCTAATTCCAACTATTTTCAAACTATTCCACAAAATAGAAAGAGAAGGTACTCTGCCCAATTCATTCTATGAAGCCGCAACTACTCTGATACCTAAACCACACAAAGATCCAACAAAGAAAGAGAACTTCATACCAGATTCCTTTATGAATATCAATGCAAAAATACTCAATAAAATCCTAGCAATCCGAATCCAAGAACACATCAAAATGATCATCCATCATGACCAAGTAGGCTTCATCCCAGGGATGCAGGGATGGTTTAATATACGTAAATCCATCAATGTAGTCCACTATATAAACAAACTCAAAGACAAAAACCACATGATCATCTCATTAGATGTGGAGAAAGAATTTGACAAAATTCAACACCCCTTCATGATAAAAGTCTTGGAAAGATCAGGAATTCAAGGCCCATACCTAAACATAATAAAAGCAATATACTGCAAACCAGTAGTCAACATCAAACTAAATGGAGAGAAACTCGAAGCAATCCCACTAAAATCAGGGACTAGACAAGGCTGCCCACTTTCTCCCTACCTATTCAATACAGTACTTGAAGTTATAGCCAGAGCAATTTGACAACAAGAGGAGATCAAGGGGATACAAATTGGAAAGGAAGAAGTCAAAATATCACTATTTGCAGATGATATGATAGTATATATAAGTGACCCCAAAAATTCCACCAGAGAACTCCTAAACCTGATAAACAGCTTCAGTGCAGTAGCTGGATATAAAATTAACTCAAACAAATCAATGTCCTTTCTCTACACAAAGCATAAACAGACTGAGAAAGAAATTATGGAAACAACACTCTCCACAATAGCCACAAATAATATAAAATACCTTGGTGACTCTAACTAAAGAAGTGAAAGATCTGTATGATAAGAACTTCAAGTCTCTGAAGAAAGAAATTGAAGAAGATCTCAAAAGATGGAAAGATCTCCCATGCTCATGGATTGGCAGGATTAATATAGTCAAAATGGCTATCCTGCCAAAAGCAATCTACAGATTCAATGCAATCCCATCAAAACTCCAAATCAATTCTTCGCTGAGTTAGAAAGGGCAATTTGCAAATTCATCTGGAATAATAAAAAATCTAGGATAGCAAAAACTATTCTCAACAATAAAAGAACCTCTGGTGGAATCACCATTCCTGACATTAAGCTATACTACAGAGCAATTGTGATTAAAAACTGCATGGTACTGGTACAATGACAGACAGGTAGATCAATGTAATAGATTTGAAGACCCAGAAATGAATCCACACACTTATGGTCCCTTGATCTTTGACAAGGGAGCTAAAACCATCCAGTGGGAAAAAGACAGCATTTTCAACAAATGGTGCTGGCACAATTAGAGGTTATCATGTAGAAGAATGGGAATTGATCCATTCTTATCTCCTTGTACAAATCTCAAGTCTAAGTGGATCAAAGATCTCCACATAAAACCAGAGACTCTGAAATTAATAAAGGAGAAAGTGGGGAAAAGCCTCAAAGATATGGGCACAGGGGGGAAATTCCTGAATAGAACAGTAATGGCTTGTGCTGTAAGATCAAGAATTGACAAATGGGACGTCATAAAATTGCAAAGCTTCTGTAAGGTAAAAGACACTGCCAATAAGACAAAAAAGCCACCAACAGATTGGGAAAGGATTTTTACCAATCCTAAATCTGATAGGGGACTAATATCCAATATATACAAAGAGCTCAAGAAGCTGGACTCCAGAAATTCAAATAACCCCATTAAAAAATGGGGTACAAAGCTAAACAAAGAATTCTCAACTGAGGAATACTGAATGGATGAGAAGCACATGAAAAATGTTCAACATCCTTAATCATCAGGGAAATTCAAATCAAAACAACCCTGAGATTCCACCTCACACCAGTCAGAATGGTTAAGATAAAAAATTCAGGTGACAGCAGATGCTGGAGAGGATGTGGAGAAAGAGGACCACTCCTCCATTGTTGGTGGGATTGCAAGCTTGTACAACCACTATGGGAGTCAGTCTGGCAGTTTCTCAGAAAACTGGATATAATACTACCAGAAAATACCTCTCTTGGGCATAGGTCTTCAGAGTGCATTCTCAGCTATTGCTAAAGAGAATCAAAGGGAGTTCTGTGCTAGGAATAAATGGGCTCTTACTCAGAAAATGTCTAGAAATTCTCCTGGTGCTGGCATGCATCATGGCTTGGATGTATTGGCTAATTAACCGGAAGTAACTGGAAGGCCCAGAATGTACAAAGAAGATGCAGTGGCTTCCTGTTTCACACATCAAAACCTGGACAGTCCTGGCTTCCACTACACTATTTTCTCTTAAGCCTTTCCTCCCCATACCCCACCCCACTACACTGCCATCTCTCTGTAACTTGTTTTATTTGGTTGTTTCATCTATACTCTGATGATATCTGAGAATATCTGAGAATGATTTCATCAGAACTTACAACAGGAAAGAGAGGAGCGAGGGGGAGGGGAGGGAAGGGGAGAGGAGAGAGAGAGAGACAGAGAGAGAGAGAGAGAGAGAGAGAGAGAGAGAGAGAGAGAGAGAGAGAGAGAGATGTTTGGGAGGGAAGACACTCATTAGTCTTAGAGATGGTGTGCCTTGAATTCTTAAGCACTGAAATATGTATAGGGCTGAAGGGCACTCAAAAGGGTTTTGTGGGACCAGACAACATAGACGATGGTCTAGTAAGATACCAGGTCTTTGAATACCAGGGTAGGGCATGATGTCTTTGAGACTCAAAGGTGGAACCAGGGTTTTCTTGGGGGAAACTTTTACATTTTTCTGGCAGAGAAGGGTCAGATAATCTTCAAGTGTGTTGTTGTTTATTTGGTTTTTTTTTTGTTTGTTTGTTTTGCTTTGTTTTCATCCATTCTTCCCCACTTTCCTGAGATACGTCAAGATCTCATGCATCCTCGGCTCATGGGAGGATGCTTTTGAACTTCTGATCCCACAGCTTTCACCTCCTGGGTGCTGGTTTGGCAGATGTGTGCCACCACACCTGGTTTGTAGAGTACCAGAGAGTGCACTCAGGGTTTTATGCAGGTTAGGCAAATATTACCAATGGAGTCACTCTACCAGGCTGTGACTCTCCCTACGTTCCTTTGCTGGCCAGGAGAAAGGACTTCTGTGGTAAACTGGGACTCACATTCCCAGTATTCTTGCCTCCAACTCAGTAGTCTGGGCTAGTTATTCTGGCTCAGCTCACTGTGTGTCTCATCTGCAGAAGGAGAAAGACAACCTGCTGAGGGGTCACTGCTCCTGCAAGGTAACACACAGAAAGTACTTGGACTTGTTTCTGCAACTCAGGGAGTACTCAGTAAGTAGTAATCATTGGGACTTTTAAATTTAAAAAAGTTTACACTTACTTATTTGCTCTCTCTCTTCCACGCGCGTGTGTGTGTGTGTGTGTGTGTGTGTGTGTGCGTGTCTGTGTGTGTGTGTATGTCTGTGTGTGTGTGTCTGTGTGTGTGTGTCTGTGTGTGTGTGTGCCTGTGTGTATTCACACACTCATTTATGGAGGTCAGATAACAACTTAGAGAAGTCAGTTCCCTCCTTCCACTGTGTGAGATCTCGGGATCAAGCTCAGGACATTAGGTTCAGTGCTAAGCATTCCTTATCTGCTGAGGACAGTGTGCCAACATTATTAATTCTCTAATCTGTTTCCTCATGCTAGCAATTCCATGGCCGCATGCACTCTCCTAATACTATTTATTTCTAGATCACATGCAAACCTTCCTGCTATAAGATATACCCATCAATCATTTGCTTGCTTTTACAGATTCCTTCCTTTTCGATCCATGCTTTTCTTTTTTTGTAAATTATATAATTCATTATATACATTTCAAATGCTACTCCGAAAGTTCCCTATACCCTCCCCCGCCCCCATTTTTAAATAGATATTATCTTTATTTATGTTTCAAAAGCTATCTCCCCTATTCCTTCTACCTTACTAAAAGCCATTAGATTACATTCCTAAAGCTAGCCCCCAAGGTCCATCCCCTTATTTAGCCAATTCCTCTTCCTGAGAGTGACTACCAAGATCCAGTATTAAAGTCCAGCAATCAAAGTCCCCTTTGGCTCACCTAATAAACATACCCAACCAAAATTAAATATCTTATCCTAACAGGAGGCTTCCCCCTTTTCCTTTATGAACTGCCATTTTCCTGTGTGCCATGTCTGTCTCCTTTCTATCCAAAGGCAACCCCCTGTGCCCTCTGGGACAAATTACCAATTTTTTAAAAAGTTGCTGAAAATATTCTTTTTTTCCTTCTCACTCTAGCCCCACTCTATCTGGCCCAAAGATTGATTGATTGATTGATTGATTGATTGATTGATTGATTGATTGTTTATTATATGTAAGTACATCGTAGCTGTCTTCAAACACACCAGAGAAGGGCATCTCATTACAGACGATTGTGAGCCACCATGTGGTTGTTGGGATTTGAACTCAGGACCTCCAGAAGACCAGTCAATGTTCTTAACCGCTGAGCCATCTCTCCAGCCCAAAAATATTCTTTCTGATTAATGTGTTAGCAATTTGTTTTTCACTAATTTATCTGGAGTCAGTGTATCCATCCAAGCACAAGAAAGGACATAAGAAGCTACAGAATTTGTGTCTGTACCATGAACACAACACATTAAAATGAGGTGTTTCATTTTAATTGAGCGTGTTAAGTAGGCGAGCCAAGGGGGTTTTTGATTGCTGGACTTCAATACTTTGATAGCTGGACGTTGGTGGTCAGCCTCAGGAGGAGGAAGGGGCCAAATAAGGGATTGGAGCTTCGTGGCTAGCTTTAGGAATGTAATCGCCCTCTCCTGTGTTCTCTTATTCTCATCCTCTATCTCCTGCCTTTGTGTCTTATTCCCTGCCCTCTGTCCTTCTGGGGCAAATAAATCTCTGTGCTGAGAACTTGGTGGGGGGGGGTGTCCTGTTCCTAAGAGTTACTACCATTTAATTACATATGGAACATGTGTCATCCCATATGTGAGCCAGATTAATTGAATAATGATAGAAAAGTATTGAAACAAAAACAATATACAAGAAGCTTGCCCATAAGAGAAAAATATCTGGAAACCAGTGTTTGTGTGTGTCGGGTCCAGACCAATTTGAGCATGTAATTACTTAAGTTTTACAATAACAGAACATTTTGTGTATACAATCCTGTGTCTTATTTCTTAGGATTGTAACTATATGAGTATGAGGTTTTCTTGATTTACTCTGACTAATTAAGTCACTTGATTTGTATGGATTTCTGAGATACAAAGCAATTTATACCCAGTTCTAAGAATACTATTTGGAGCCAGGCAGTGGTGGTGCATGCCTTTAATCCCAGGACGTGGGAGACAGAGGCAGGCGGATTTCTGAGTTAGAGGCCAGCCTGGTCTACAGAGTGAGTTCCAGGAGAGCCAGGGCTACACAGAGAAACCCTGTCTCAAAAAACCAAACAAACAAACAAAAAAGAAAAAGTATCTAAAAAGAAAAAGTGGAAATTATGTTTATAGCCATTATTTAGGTACTATATTTAGCCTATATTTTTTTAAGTTTTTAACACTTTTTTATTGTAATGTAATTCTGCCCATGTCAAATTATTAAGTACTTTAAACTTTCTAATTTGTACAAATCAGGGATGATCATTCTCAGAATTACTATTCCCAGACATATGTGTGACAACTAGAATTCTGTCAATCACTTATAACAGGTTTTGCTGAATATATTGATTCCAGTAGCACTTCCTGGGCTGGGTTCTTCTTATGCAACAGAGGCCTGATGCAGAGAAAATGCCCGACACAGGTCATCTGGAGTCATTTACTTTGTTAAAGTTACTGGGTTTAGATGCTGCCTCTAAGGGGACCATTGCTGATAGGTGACTTGAACAGAGTATATAGCACCTGCGTTTCTTACCTTTGTCACCTACCACTTGAGGCAATCCCAAGTATATTTGTCCCACAGATTCCACAAGAGACTCATTCCTGGAGCCCTGATGAATGTCTGAAGTAGCCAGGCTTGGAAACTACTCAAATACTCATCACCTAATGAACAGGAAATTGCATACAATATATCCACATAGTAGATCATTGGCCGTAGAAACAGAATAAAGCAATGACCCCTGCTACACTCCAGATGACCCTTGAGAAACCCACATATTGCCTGACTCGTCTCTGTGAAATGTCCAGAAAAGGTGGATCCATGGATACAGAGGGCAGATTACTGCTTACCGAGATGAGGATAAGAATGGGATGGGGATTGGCTACCAGTAGGATGGATTTGCTGGGACAGTGATGAGAATAGTGTGGAATTAAATTAAGTAGATAATGGGATGATTAAACCATGCTTCTTAGACAATGAAAACCCACTAGAAAGGATAAGGTTTTGGGCATGTGGTTTGTATCACAGTAAAGCCACTTTAAAAGGCATGGGCTTGAGCAAACGTGTGAAAATCATTGCGCTGTAATTCACTTCCTGGTATGTTTTGGCAGTCTATCCTTGTAATAAGTCAGGGTTTATTCCTGTGGTTTCCATTTCAATTTACCTGTTCTTTCTCAAAATTTAGCTGTCAGCAGACCGTGATTCATTTTGTCATAATGAAGAAGGAAACTGATCAGGCCCTGAAAGCAAAGAAGTCAACCCACAGTTCAGGATATAGGATGCAGAGCCTTCTGCTGCTCTCGGTTTGTAAAATCACTGGCACAGGTGGTGGACACCGAGGAGGAAGGTGGCTAGAGTGCCATCATGGGCAGCCTCCAAAACCCCTGTGGCAACGTTAGCCTTTATGAATGTGGAAATGTTTGTCCTTTTAATTAATTCATTCATTCATCCACCCACCCATCCATCCATCCATTCATATATGTGTGTATGTGTGTATGTATGTGTGTGTGCAATATGTATATTCACACATGTATGTCTGTGTGGATATATCTGTCATGTGTCTGTATGTAGAGCCCAGCAGTCAGTGCCAAGTGTCTTCCTCAGTCTCTCTCCACTTTAGTTTTTGAGACAAGTCTCCCACTGAATTGACTAGGCGAGCTATCCAATGCGTTCCAGGGTTCTACTATCTCCAACACTCCCCTGTCCTCCAGACACATGTACAGCCTTTTACCTGAGTACTGGAGATCTGAACTCAAGTCCTCTTGTCAGCACAGCAAACACTTTACCTACTTACCGGAAACCTGCCCGGACTTAAGGGACCAGAGCTGAAGCGGACCACAGCATTGAACGAAGGCCAAAAGACCGATCATCTTCTGCCTTTTAACTCTCTCTAACTGTACTGGGGACTGGAAGCTGATGGCTTCTGGAGACTTAACACTCTCTTGCTTATTCTAGCTGAAAATCGCTGACTCACTGGCTTCTTTCCTCTTTATCTCTCTGTACTTTGTAAATCTCTATGCTTTATTAAATCCCAGAGACTTAACTCTCTTATTGTTCCATGCTTAAATAAGTGCTGAAGACTTAACTCTTACTGTGCTGTGCTCAAAACTTAACTCTTGTTGTTCTGTGCTTAAGTAAGCTCTGAAGACTTAACTCTTTATGCTTAAATATATACTGGTCTCTTACTCTGAAACTCTCTTATTATTTGTGCTTTAATAAGTGCTAAATCTGGAGAATTAACACATGATGTTTAGCAGTGGAGGATTAAGTAAAGGATTAATTGCTAGGGCTTCTTTCTCTGATACCCAGGAGCCCCTTGCTGGTGAGAGGCTCTTGAGCTCTTAACTATTTATGAACCAGAGAGAAGAGAAAAGGAAAGAAAGAAATTCATCTATATAGACAATGTGCACAGGCACATACACATTCATATATACATACATTCTGGCTTGGCCTGACCACCTGTTTCATCTACTCCACAAGTGCTCATGTATAGTTACACATAGACAAACAGACATATACATAATGTATACATTTGGTGGATAGATGGATGGGACAGAGCCCCCCAAGTCAACAGTGTATTTCTTTTCTCTGGCCTTTTTATGGACAAAATTTCTTAGAAAATTACCTCCTAGATAGAATGTTACACAAAAAGGGAGTCAGAGAAGGATGTTAATATTAAGTTCAAACAGTGTTTCATTCTGTAAGCTCATTATAAGTTCAAAGCAACAGCAACTTTTCTCTGAGTGTTCTGAAGAACAATCCATGGTGTAGAAGCAAACACAACCAGAGAAGACACAAAGAAGTGTCCTATTGGGTTTTGGTCTGTAGTGTACATTTTGTTATAGATGAGGAATCAGAGTGAGGGCAGAGACTGGGCCAAATCCTTGAGACTTTTGTAAGGGAAAGGGTGAAAGGATTATGGCCCCCGGAAGCAGATTCAGCTTCTCCTACAGGGTCCCCATGAGCCCTGGGGGTGTGAAAGAGGAGTTCACTTCCTCCCAACTGTAGGCTGCTAGGTCAGTTGGATGATCCTACGCAGTAGGTCCAGTCTTTCCAAGAACTTACAGAATTCCCCAAAGCACACAACAGAACAAGCTTATTCGTTTCTTCCTTGTTCTAACTTGTGCCCGCGATGCTCCTTTACGTTGAACAGGCTGAACTTGTTGCGTTGCAGCCACAGGAAACACCCACCCCTCTTCTCTGCTACCCTGTTTTAGAGCTCTCCACCTCACCCCGATAGAACCGGATGCTGATCTCATACTCTGTCAGGTTATTCTGCTCTCAATGACCCCCTGCACGGTTTCTCTGATTCTCCATCTCAGGAGCACTGAAGTCAACGTGCAGCCCGGGGAAACAGGTGTGCATGGGGTGTCTTGCTTCCCACTCCCTAAGCCTTTCCCAATTCTGAAGTTCTCTTACCCAGTTCCTGCTTGCTTAGCTAGATGCATCAGATGATTGTTTTGAGAGGAATGAGAGTTCACAGGTCTGTAAGGTTTTTTGTTTGTTTGTTTGCTTGTCTGTTTTTTAAGGTCTGAGGCTATTGTAGTGTCTGTGGGCAAGCATTATTAATCACTCTCTCATTTAGTATACATACCACTGCACCAACTGTTTCTGAAATCCAACTCAGAGCATACCATCTGACAGCTGCAAAGGACTTCATGAGCACTGAGTTATGTGTCAAGTGCTCAGGGACCTCTGACAATCCTTTCCCCGCTGGTCTCCACATAGGCTTGGACTCAGTGGTCAAGCTGTTCTCGCTGCCTCTCCATTTCCTTTTGGCACCCGCTAAGATCTCCCACCGCTAAGACATACACTTATGTGCTTGCACACCACTCCCATCCATCCCTATGATGATCATGGAATTTCAATAATTGTTTTCCCTGTTTGGATCTCAAATTTTTCCAAGTATGCCTGGGTTTCTTCATACCTTCATCATATCTCCATTCTTTTAATATCATGAGACTAACTGAGGAGCACAAATGTTTGACACTGAAACATGACATCATTCACAAAGTTATCATTCCAGAACAATATAATCAAGTTATGAAAATCAAAGTCTCTCTCTGGTCATCTCTTTCTGTCTCTGTCTCTGTGTGCCTCTCTCTCTCTCTCTCTCTCTCTCTCTCTCTCTCTCTCTCTCTCTCACACACACACACACACACACACACACACCTTGTGTTTTAAGTAAGTCATGATGTTGGGTTGAACCACATTCATGGCTGCCTGGGCCATGGGTTGAACAAATCTTGGCAGAGTGGTCCACAGACTAGCAGACTGACATCTTTGGGGCTTATGTAAGAGTCAAGCCTTGTTCAGAGAGATCTATACAATAGTAGGTTCTCAGATGAGGACTGTCTAAGAAACATTGTAATAATACAATTAAAAAATACAGCATCTTAATTTCAAATACTAAACATATTTCCATCACCATTCCAGTAAATTCCATTAAAGCAATTGTAAACCCTTTGATCATATTTCATCAGGTAGCCTAATAAATTGGAGTCTAGGATTTCTTCTCATTTCACAATTACGTTTTAGGAAGGGACCAACACAAAATTGCCAAGCCACTAACTATAGAGAGGTACAGTCACAGTCATTGAGCCAAGGTAAGGCACATGAATATGTTACTGTTGGTAGAGAAGGTACAGGTGGGAACAGCCAGTAAGTGCTTCGCATTGTTTCATAACACCCCTCATTCTTTTTTTCCTGGAACTGTTCTTTGTGAACAAAACAAACAGCAGAATGTCAGGGCCAAAAAAAAAAAAAAAACAAAACAAAACAAAACAAAAACCACCTTAATTTCCCCTTGGCTCCTTCTCAATCATCCTCCACAATGTCCGCAGTACTGTAAGTGGGAAACAGGAACACCAGACCTGGCTGTAACTCATGAATGTTAGGGGCCTACCTAGACCTTAGCTCTAAAGAACAGTATCTCTGGAGTGGTGGTGTGTGTGGGGGGGGTGAAGACAGATTAAATGGTGTGTTTGGGTGGGGGAGGGGGAAAGAAGGCTTTCCTATTGATAAACCTGGTAACTAAACATTTTTGAGTTTCTCCTGGTTATGGCTTGAATCTCCTACTTTGATATATTTTAGAAGTTTGGGGGGTCACTCATTATCTAATCTCACCTGATTTCGCCTTTTATTTGTTTGTTTGTTTGTTTATTTGTTTATTTATTTATTTGGTTTTTTGAGACAGGGTTTCTCTGTATAGCCCTGGCTGTCCTGGAACTCACTCTGTAGGCCAGGCTGGCCTCAAACTCAGAAATCCGCCTGCCTCTGCCTCCCAAGTGCTGGTATTAAAGGTGGGCGCCACCACACCCGGCCTTAAATTATTATTCTGTGTATGCGTTTTGCCAATATGTTATGTCTGTGATTCATATGAGCGCTTTGTACCCACAGAGGCCAGAAGAGGGCGCCAGAGTCCCTGGAAGTGAAGCCACCTTGTGGGAACTGAGAATTGAAAGCAGCTCCTCAGGAAGAGCCACCCTAGCTCCTAACCACTGAGCTACATACCCTGGCCTCATCTTTTACTTCTTGGCCTCTAGTTATGCATCTGATTGACCTTGTTCCAAGGCTGGTCATTCTCACTCTCGTGTGCTTTTATTTTTGTCTTGACTTTGGATTTTTTTTCTTCTTGCTTTATATATTGCTATATATTCTCTACTGAGTAAATTTATTTTAATTAAAAAGGATTATACAGGGCGACATAAGGCGATTTTCATGAACGAATCACTGTACTTTGAACATATTCTCCCCATATTTCACTGCCCTCAGTTTCATTTAGACTTTCCTCTGACCTATCTTCTTATGTTATTACTTCTGCTCTCATTAGCCTTATATCCCTACTAGTTCCCGCCCCTCTTGACTCAGTGAGAGTCTTCTTAGATCACTCACGTTAAACTATCTCCCTATGAGTCACACAGTCTAGCAAGGAAAAAGCTTTTTTGCTTTTTTTGTTTTGTTTTGTTTTTGTTTTTGTTTGTTTGTTTGCTTTTGTTTTTCGAGACAGGGTTTCTCTGTGTAGCCCTGGCTGTCCTGGCACTCACTTTGTAGACCAGGCTGGCCTCGAACTCAGAAATCTGCCTTCCTCTGCCTCCCGAGTGCTGGGATTAAAGGCGTGTGCCACCAAGCCCGGCTGGGAAAAGCTTTTTAAGAACCCTTGACAAGAAGCTGAATCTCTCCCCACAGTACGGTGATTACATTCCTCTCTTAAAACCATAAAGAATGGCTTGGGGGTCAGAGTGGGACAATAAATACAATTGTACTTATAAGACGAGCAGCATTGTGTTTGCCTGCCAGGAAAGGGGTCCTGTAGAAATATCCTACAAAGAAATGACGGTCCTGGTCCTTCGAGTCAACGCTGCGCTCTTTGAGAAGGTTCTCCAAAGCCCGCACAAATTTCATACCAACAGGAGGAATCCCTTCTGTTCAAATTGATTGATGATCTCTCCCACAAGCTCCCGCTGGAGCCCACCAGGCCTGATGGTAATGAAGGTACACTCACCGTTGGTCATGTGTGCTGTGGTCTGGGAGGGACTGAATGTTGTGAAGACAGTCTCGGTGATGCTAACAGAGACCAACCCCACTCACTCTAAGCCTGTGACCATCCGAGGAGACTTTTGCATCCAAGTTGGTAAGAATGGTTCTGTAGAGAGCCCAGCTTGTGGTTTCAGCCCAAGGAGCTGGTGGACTTCAAGAGTTGTGCACAGGACTGGATCTATGAGTGACAGGAAGGCCCCTGCTTTGCCACCTTCTGACCCCTGTTCCCACAGGCAGGGGACCAGCAACTCTAGATATTTCTGGATCTTCCTTTGGCCTTTAGGGATCCTCTGGGAGCTGTGACTCCCTGTGTAGTGTTAAGTACCACTATTAGATTAAAATGTCTCATCGCCTGTGAAGAGAAGGAGGAGGAGAGGGAGGGGGAGGGGGAGGGGGAGGGGGGGGGACTCAATTTAGAAGAGAAACTAAATTGACAAGACCGAAGTGTTTAACCACCAGGCAACAGGGAGGGGTATGATGGATCCTTAGAATGACAGTTCACTGCTAAAACTCTTCCTTTCCCCATCCCCTATCTCCTTTCAGTCCTAGGGACAGAAGCCAGTGTCATGGGCAAGAGCTCTGTCACTGAGCTACATCCTAGCCTTGGAACCTCACTTTCTTTTAAAGGACTTTGAATGTCATTATCTTTCATTCTATCCATCTATCTGGATCTATATCTATCTATCTATCTATCTATCTATCATCCATCCATCCATTTATCAAGGGTGCCACACGGAGGTCAGAGGACCACTTGCAGGAGTCGATTTTTACTTTCCCTGGGATTAAAATCCCATCCCAGCTCAGATCCTAGGGCTTAAAGTCAAGTGATATAAGCCCCTGAAGTCATCTCCCCTAAGCCAGTTGAGTCTCAATTTCAATTTAAATCCAGGAATTCAATTCAGGATCATGTCCCTCACTAAGATGGACTATTAGGAAACTGGAAATGAGTGAACCATCCTCTAAGAATCAACTAGGTATTATCTCTGCTGTCCAGAATATTACAGTCTGCGAATTAATCCGCTTCAGTTAGCAACATCAGTAAACATTAAAAATAGGAAAGGACAGAAAAGGATCCTGTCTGGTCTTGCATTGTGCAAGGAGAATTCTATGCTAGAGCTGGGCTGGAGCACCAAGACCCAGAGGCTGGAAAATTCATGGGAGCTTCCTGGAAGAATGGATAAAACCGTCTCTCTCCCAATTCCGGAAGTATTTCTGCTGCAAACTCTCAAATTTAGCATCTAGGGATAATAAAGCTAAAAGCGGCGGAGAAGGGCACCCTCTGGCGACAATAGCAGGACACAGTGGGAGGAAGCAGCGCTAAGATGGAGTACCACCCCAAAACAAAGCTCCCTGGGAGCTGTAGTCGAGCCAGGTTGCCTGGGTGAGTGCAGTTTCCCGCCCTTAGTGATGTGGGGACCCAGCGAGATGGAGCTCACTTTAGGAAACAGCGGGGAGTCCCCCAAAGGACTAAGGTATTCCAGCCACACCCGACTAACGCTGCAAATATGTAGGAAAGAGAGTGAAGCAAGATATTTTTAATGAGTAGCCCTGTCTAGTAGTAGATCCCTCAAAGCACCAAGTGTGGGTAGGGGTTACATCCGGCACCCGGCAGTCAGGAGTCATTGGCCACGCACCCTTCGCCAGCGTCCATTCTGCCGAAAAGCAAGTTCTGGCCTTCTGCAGTTAATGCTTTTTTACCCATCAGCAAGATGCACCAAGATGAGACTTAGAGGTAGGTGGTCGTCGCTCTTAAATGTGGGTGGACGCAACTTTTGTTTTCCTGGGCTGTCCACTAGGGGCGCGTGGTGGACTCTGGGTCCTAAGCTATATATCTAGTCACTCTTTTATCCAGAACCCACCCTCAGCTCACTCAAAGGCTTTCAAAAACAGCTTTTTTTTTTTTTTACTTCCGGTTGTTTATTTGAGAAGGAATGCACCAGAAATTACAGAAACCTTTTTAATGTCCCACAACCTCTCAACTCTGTAAGTCTATTAACATGTTATTGTGTAATGGTCTCTCCCCCTCCCCAACCTCCCTGTGTTCCTCAGGTTTGGTGTTTTAAAATGACAGCTGATGTAGGAATTCCTCTCTGTGGAGATAGAGTGGACACAATGAATTTCTTTCTTCCCCCCCCTCCCCCTCCCTCGCCCTCTCCCTGCCCCCCTTCTCTCTCTCTCTCTCTCTCTCTCTCTCTCTCTCTCTCTCTCTTCTTTCTTTCTTTCTTTCTTTCTTTCTTTCTTTCTTTCTTCCTTCCTTCCTTCCTTCCTTCCTTCCTTCCTTCCTTCTTTCTTTCTTTCTTTCTTTCTTTCTTTCTTTCTTTCTTTCTTTCTTCTTTCTAAAATATTTTCTGGATTTAAATGTTGGTAAAGGAAGAAGAGAGGTAAACGTTAGAAGTAGGGACTGGGAATCTCAAATTAGGGTGCAGTTCAGAGATGAAGAAGGCACAATGAGGTATTTGTGTCCTCATGAGGAAAGTATTTGGGAGTGCTGAAAGCAAGCAGTGTAAATAGCATCAGGACAGCAACTGCTCAGGAGGCCATGCGCCTGAATCACACTTATACTTCAGTAAAATGTTAACAAAGACTCCGAGACAACAGAAGGAAAAATTAGAACACGTTGGCACCCTGAGAAGTGTGCTATTCAAAAGAGTAAGGCAGTGGCTGAAAAGACCATGCAGGAGGAGATAGGACCATCAAGATACTCTGAGCATGAAAAATACACAGGGTCATAGAACAAGGGTTAACAAACTGCCACCCGGAGGCCAGCTTGCTATTTGCTTCTATAAATGAAGTTTTATTGGATCAGGTGCTCTCTTACGCTGCAACAGCAGACTGGACTAGTTGCTCACAAAGCCAGAGAAAATATTTATTATTTGGCCCTTAACAGGGTCCAGAACATCATGATGGCCATGGTTCAAATTCCTGGGATGCTTGAAACATGAGGGCTAGTAACTACTCGTGACTGCTAAAGCAGGGACACACATGGTTGTTTGCTTTGCCGCTGTTTAAAAGAGTTCAGTAGTTTTCCTTTGAGATGTACTTTAATTTAACAATGAAAACGGTTCTAAAGTAAAGGGCTGTCTCTGGTCTTGCATTCTTCTAGAAGAATATCTGTATACTTGCTGCTGTCAGTTGCTTGTGCTAGAGAACATGGTAAACTCAGTTTTTAATGCTCAGAAGAAAATGATAAATATATGAGGATATCACCATTGTCAATCATCTGGGGATAGCTAGAGGAGACAAATGACCTTGATGGAGAGGTGCAATGACAGACTTTGTCTATGGCACTCGAGGGAACTTTGTGTGCTTCTACAAAGGGAGATGTTTACATCTCTACCCTGCTCAATTCTGAAAAAGGAACACACCAATCAAAGACAGCCTTCTGTACCTGATGTCTGAAAAGCGCAAGATGCATTTTTATAGTATCATGATTCTGATATGAAGGGTATTTATTTACTTGTTTTGAAAAATGCTTTTGACTGATGTCTGTCCCTTAAGATTTTCAATCTTGTTCCATGGGTTTAACAAGTAATCCTGCTTACTGATAACTGAAATCGGGTAAAGAGATTTTTGAGTCTTGACAAGGAACAAAAAGATGGGCAGCAGGCTCAGATGAGAGAGAGAGAGAGAGAGAGAGAGAGAGAGAGAGAGAGAGAGAGAGAGAGATGGGCACTGCTAAGATGCAGTTTCATGGCGTTTTCTCTCTGAGATCACTCATAGATGCAGAAGGATTTGATTTGTTGACAGCTGCTGCTATTATTAGAGGACAATGTTGGCGTTATTTCTTTGGCCATCCTTCCAGAAATAAAGTATGTATTGTATTACTCAACATCCGTTTCACATTCGAAAGGCATTCTGTGTTGGAAGGCACTTGCAAGGCTCACAGGGCAGTGCCTGGGTTAGAACAGAAGCACAGCTGGGGCACATGTGTCAATCTGGCTAATCTCAGTGCTTCCCCGGAATGCCCTTCGATTTGCAGTGTGAAAAAGAAGTAGCCATTTTTACCTTTACGCTAGGAAGCAGGGAGCAAGCATTTCTGTAGTTTCTAGCACATTGTGTTCCTCTCCCTGCTCCCCTCCCTGATGCAGCAGACCTGTAACTGCCTCTCATTCCTCTGGGTCCTTTAACATCTCCACACTCTGGTCCAGGTATGTGCTTAGCTCCATGATGAAGGTTCAGCTTTGCAGGAGATGTTGGGGGCCGTAGGAGCTGCCCTGGGTTCTAGTCTAGAGACATACCAGGCTGTCCTTACTCTCCCCATTTTGTCAGCCTTACTGCCTACCCTGTGGACTTAAAACGTCTGATAATCTAAGCAATGAAACAAGAGCCTTGCAGAAACTGCCTAGGCAGCTCCTACAAGCACATGAGACAAAATTCCTTTAAGTTTCTGTTTCTCTTTCCACACTATCACATAGCAGTAATAAAGAAGTCTGGGAATTAGAAAGCTAACAATCCACTTTCATTTCTGCTGATCTGGCTGTCACATTGTGGGAGTTATTCCTGTAACGCTAGACTCCTTTAAAGTATAGATGTTTTCCCAAATGTTCATCTTACTTGCTCTCTCAGCTCCAGGGCTACCGGTTGACTTGATTTTATGCCTAGGTATGTCAGATGCTTCAAATAAAGGCTGTCTGCAGTGTGCAGAGATTTCATTGTGACTACAGGAAACAGTGATGGCACTACAGGTCAGAGCATGAGCTCTTGACTCCACCCTGTTCATTTGTACAGTATGTTGAGCTGAAGTGGCTTTGGCTATAAAGAATTTTATAAACATGTTGGTTCTGGGCAGATTGAAATTACCCCATACTTGTAAGGTAGAAAAGGTACTTCTGGTACATCTTTTTAAAATTATTATTTTCTGTGTACAAGTTTTTTATCTTAATGTATGTCTATGCATTGTGTGCACACCTAATGCCCTCAGGGGCCAGAGAAGGGTGCCAGATCCCCTGGGACTGGAGCTATAGACAATTGTGAGCTGCCATGAGGGCAGTAGGAATTGAACCTAGATCCTCTGGAAGAGCAGCCAGTGGTTTTCATTGTGAAGCCATTGCTCCAGGCCCTTTAGGTACATTAAGAGGGTAGTTATTGTTGGAATTGTGTAAGTTTGGTCAGCATTTGTACCACTCTGGAACAGTGCATTGTTAAATGGTGGGGCTTTTTTTTTTTTTTTTTTTTTTGGCTTCTCTGGTTGTAAGTTGACAGTGTAGTTCTGAACCAAGAGCTTTACAGACGACAATGTCAGGTCAAAGGTTGGACACACCTGTAGACACTTGCTCAGCTCACTTAGTGCTAATTCTAGAGCCATGGGTGAAGCAAATGACACCGTCTTATGCAAGCAAGCCCTCTATCCTGTTGGAGTCTCTTGGCGGACATCTAAAGAAAAGATAACAACCACATACATCAGAGATTAAATACAGTAGATGTAAGACACGAGATAGTTCTTGGCTCAGAGTTAGGGAGTAGCTTTTAAAAGGTTGCAAATAGTTCAAAAGAGGTAAAGGAGCTGCAACTCAGGGACGCTGAGTCAGACAGCCCTAGGTAATATCGCTCACAGCAAATACACGGAAGGCTTTGGGTTTTTCTGTTTATGGGGGATTTGTTTTGAGGATAATCTATTGCCTGGAATTCCCCCAACTTATTCTCACTGGTTAGTATTCTCTCCCCCCACCCCCCAAAAAAGGTGGTGCGGAGTGAATGGTGAGAGGATTTATTTTGGCTTATGGTTGTACAGACTCCAGTCCACTGTTGCCTGGTACCACTGCATTTAAACTTGTGGCAAGGCAGGAATATCCCAATGGAAGGATGTGACAGGGGGAAACTGCTCACCTGTGGCTACCAGGAAGTAAGGAAAAGGAAGAGAAGGGTCTGAGAAGAACATCCATCTCCAGTGGCCCATTTCCTTTAAGAATGGTTCTAGTTTCCACCAATTGGCAGAAACTCTATGAAGTTATGAGTCCATCAATTGGTTAATCTATTACATAGGTCAGAGCCTTCATGTTCCAATGACCTTTTTGTTAGGTTTGAAGAAAATTCCCAAGCACTCCAAAAGGCAGGCCCACCTGACTATGTCTATGATGACATCCTGGGCTCAGCTGGGACTAGACAGGTAGACAGGGAGACAGAAGGACTGCTGGTGGATTACTCCCATGGAGCTGTGAGGAGTTTTCTTTCTGCCAGAAAGGTCCACTTCCCTATCATCCCTTACTTCTGGATGATGAGGCATCTGGTTCCCATGGACACACCTGTGGTGGACACCAAAACCACAGGGCTCTTCTAGCCTCTCCCCAGCCACCTAAATTTCCTGGTCGTTGCAGTTCAAGGCTCTCCCCAAACTCCCAGCCCCAACCTGTTTCTCTTAAGAACCAATGAGGGTTCCCCCTCCCCACCCCCACCCCTGTACACCTGATTCTCTCTGCTATCCCAACCCCATCTCCTCTAGATAGCCTTGGGAGTTTGAATACAATTACTTTTCACTGGAGCTATTCAGTTACACTTTTAAGGACCAGCTTCACAGCTGGCAATACTGGGTGGAGGTTTTGGAGAACAAGCCATGTATATGCCACAACAATGAGTTATGATGGGATTACTGGCTGGAAGATGTAGAAGCCTGAGGATAGGACTACTGACTCTCTTTGTTTATCCACATCGGTTGGAAACACTCTGTGGTTTGACCTTTAGCTGGTACGAGTTCAATCCCACCCTTATCTCCTATCTGCCGTCTAGAAATATTTAACCTTAATTATATCATTTTCTTTCCCAAGATCAAAAAGTGTCCCTATCTTCATTTGCACTTCAAGTACTATCAGAGCTTTGGAGACGCGGGAACTGTCTAAAATTCGGTTGGAACTCAATAAATATTGATTTGATGAATACACAATTAGTGAATTTATGGATGGATAGAGATGAATCCTCAAAGGTGGGTTAGTAGACAGAAGGTAAATATGGGTGTGTAGACCTATTCTCAGCCTTTCAGAAAAAATAGAAAGAAGACGGGGGGGGGAGCAATTATCTGTACATTAAGGGAACTATTTGAAACAGCTTCTTTTGATCATGGGTTTAGAGTTTGCTGGTGGCAGTCTAGTTTTTGTTCCTTAAAACAGAGTCTTGTCATGTAGCCTGGCTGCTCACAACCTCTCAATCCTCCTGTCTCAGCCTCCCCAGACTCTGGGATTGCATATGTATGATGTATCACACCCACCCACCTGTTCTCTTTCACTCATTTGTCTCCCAGGAAAACAAAACACTGTCTGCAGATTGAGTACTTTTTCTTCAGTACATAGTTGTTTTAAAGAAATAATATCCCCATCCCTGCTATCCTAATGAGGACATGTTTACCTTCTTTTTATGTTTGCTTTATAGAGCCTCTCATTCTTCTCCTCACAAGGCGGGTAAACTGGAAGCAGAGTGTGACACAAATGTGAGGCACAAGAGATGCTGTGCACCCATTCTGAGCATCATCCTAGCTCTTTAAGTTTCTTTTTCCTTTGTGAATCAGACCAGACTTGGAGGGAGCGCCCTGGTGAGTGCTGCCAGAGGATTCTAGCCAGAGAGAACAATTCTTTCAGGGAGTGGCTATAGTAAAAGCTTGGTTCACTTTCTCCGTTCCAATGGTCATTCCTAAGCTGAAAAAGTCACAAGATTAGTCCTGTGCAGAGTTGGCCTGACACAAAAATGACTTGTCAAAGAATAGCTGAGATTTCAGCCATTCCCAGGTCTGTAAACAAACTTGGAGATAGAGAGACTCGTGGCTTCAGAGAGCTCTGACATGGAAGCCCCTGCTAACATTGCCATCCTGGCTTCTCTCAGTTGAATCTCATATAATCCTTGTGACAGGGGTGACAAGAAGCAGAGGCAGAGAGTACAAGGACACACAGAGAGAAAATAGGTATAGTTTACTTCACGGCTGGGACACTTGAAAATAGCCCTAATTGTACAATTACAAGAGAGGCTACAAGGAATCTTTTAGGCTTTGGGAAAGCAAGAAATCTCATAAAATTTAATGAAATTTTGAAAAATGAACTCTTAAACTAGGATTAAAGCAATAATAATGAAAGCAAATGAAATATATACTGTGCACACATTTTATTTGTAATATCTAATATATTATTTAACATATGGCAATTATATTACTTTACATATAAAATATATACTTAAATGTTATATACTTATATGAGTACTTGTAATTTTAAATGATATTTAAATGAATCACTAATTTTACCTTTCTGTAAATATTTACAAACTAATCATATCTGCACATTATATAAAATTGAAATACATATCGCCTATATAAATATAAAATATGAGACTGTTTTGCCAACAAATGTTTATGCTTTATAGAAGGATGTGTGAAGTACATGATCAAATGGTTTGTTAGAAGTATCATGGAGATAATTTGTTTCCAGAATATGGCTACCAGTTGAAAAAAAGAAGGGTAGAAATATGCTAAACTGTATAGGTCCTGAGTTTTGTCTGGAGTCAATTTGCAGCTGTATTGGTCATGAGTCTGCCAGTACTCATTTGAAGCCCCTGTACTTGAAGGATGGCTGAGACAGGTTCTTCCCTACGATCTCCTGTGCCTGTCTGTGACACAGGTCTCTCCTTTCTTCTTTTTTTTTTTCCATTTTTTATTAGGTATTTCACTCATTTACATTTGCAATGCTATACCAAAAGTCCCCCATAGCCACCCACCCCCTCTCCCCTACCCACCCACTCCCCTTTTATGGCCCTGGCGTTCCCCTGTACTGGGGCATATAAAGTTTGCGTGTCCAATGGGCCTCTCTTTCCAGTGATGGCCGACTAGGCCATCTTTTGATGCATATGCAGCTAGAGTCAAGAGCTCCGGGGTACTGGTTAGTTCATAATGTTGTTCCACCTATAGGGTTGCAGATCCCTTTAGCTTCTTTGGTACTTTCTCTAGCTCCTTCATTGGGGGCCATGTGATCCATCCAATAGCCGACTGTGAGCATCCACTTCTATGTTTGCTAGGCCCAGTCATACTCTGACAAGAGACAGCTATATCAGGGTCCTTTCAGCATAATCTTGCTAGTGTATGCAATGGTGTCAGCATTTGGAAGCTGATTATGGGATGGATCCCCGGATATGGTAGTGTCTACATGGTCCATCCTTTTATCTCAGCTCCAAACTTTGTCTCTGTAACTCCTTCCAAGGGTGTTTTGTTCCCACTTCTAAGGAGGGGCATAGTGTTCACACTTCAGTCTTCATTTTTCTTGAGTTTCATGTGTTTAGGAAATTGTATCATGGATACAGAAAATGTGGTACATCTACACAATGGAGTACTACTCAGCTATTAAAAAGAATGAATTTATGAAATTCCTAGCCAAATGGATGGACCTGGAGGGCATCATCCTGAGTGAGGTAACACATTCACAAAGGAACTCACACAATATGTACTCACTGATAAGTGGATATTAGCCCAAAACCTAAGATCTCCTTTCTTCTTACTGAGCATTTACTCCAAACCGAGTTAACTCAAAAAGTCTTGTCTAGCCCAGAGGGAGAATGAAGTAACATAAGGATTAGGAGTGTGAGAAGAGCCTGAGGCCATCAGTGACTAATGGACTTTTAACCTTGGTGGCAGGTGTTTGAAGACGGGAGAAAGAGGGGTACTTATGGGGGGGGGTAACTTTAGACTGTATTCCAGAACTTTAAGCCTAAAAGGATGATAACAAACTACTGATGGAGAAATCTATCCATACCCTGAGAAAGAAACGGGAAAATATAAGCTTACAACTCACAAATTCCACTCCCCACTGCCCATCCTTACCTCACCCTCCCCTCCACTCCTGTCCCCAGCAAAGGAGCAAGATTGACAGTTTAACCTGAGTCAAAGTTAAGAACACAGTGCTGGGTAACTAAGTGATCCAGGGTTCCTAGTAGTGACAAGACAGCTTAACACTGCACTGTGGGCAATAACAGAAGCCAAGGATGGAGGAATCGTGTGACAGCTTCATTTGCTCATGGATTCAGTTATCTGCAGTCAGTTGCAATTAAAAATAAAATGGTGACTTAAAAATTCTAAATATCAGCAACTCCATTTAACCATGCCACCATGTGCCACTTTATGTCAAACAAAAAGCAAGCAAACAGCCGCCATCACACTCTGTCTCACCCAAGACATAGATCTCCTGTGTCCGGCACAGCCAGGCACTATATACTATCATCTAGCTAATCACTTACTCAAGATCGTCAAGCTGACCATCATATATCATAGTTTGTGTTCAAATAACCCTTATTTTCCTGAAGAATATCACCATAGTGCAACAGTGCCATAAAGCACAAAAGCCATGAAGTTCCTTCTTAAAATAAAAGGAAAAATTATCACATGTATGTATACAAAAAAATGTATACAGAGTTAAGTATGATCCAAAGTCTTAGACATCCACTCAAACCCACGGGGACCTTAAAGTATATCCCCCACAGATATACCTCTACACAATGGTGAATGAAGGAGCTGAAAACGTAGTTTGATTTAGGTCATCTTCCCTCCTTAGACATGCTGTGAAAGCTCTCTGAATCTGTGAGGGGGCCCCTCCATG